>NW_020272825.1:378902-569049 GCF_003268045.1 Sipha flava
CGATGGCTTCGTCGTCGTTGTCCTCGTCAACAACGTCTCCGCCGCAGCCGCCGCCGCCGCCGCCGCCGCCGCTGACAACGACGGACCGCATCGCCGCCGTCCGGCATGAGTGATGACCGCGAACAGCGTTGACGGCCACGACGACGACGATCGGTCGCTAAACGATAACGCGGCGGCAACGGCGCAACAGCTCTTGGCCGACGTCAGAGTCGCCACGCCGGTAAGACAGCCGCGCGAATCCAGTCGAACCCCGCACGGTTCACATTGACTCCGCTTCGGTTGTAAACGGTTTTATTCGTTTGAAAACTCGTTCGAACTGTTTGACCATGTGCAATTTATCGGGCGCTGGAGTTTCAAAGTGCCGTTACTGGCGACGAAATATTATTTCTAAACGTCCATCTCCAACAATCGGGGTTTTAATATGACTTAGCCATATCAGCACTCACGAGTGAACCCTGTACGAATGTTTGTCTCGCAGCCTCCAACCTGTTGGAAGAAATGACGCGAGATTAATTTTGTTTTTTGTAGCACAGTTTTATAAACAAATCGTAACGTTTTCCCTTCAAAGGTACAACCTCGAATTGTAGATAAAAGTTCATCTTCGTTTTTTTTTTTTTTTTTTCCGGTTAAGATTGCGATTTGTTGGAATCGTAGTAACGTAATTAGTAGCGATTTTAATTATTTCCCCATCAATTTTAACACCTAAAGTTATAGAAGCTATATTTTTAACTTTACTTGACATTTTCAGTTTTATATCATGGAAGTTATTACCCATCATTGATTTTAATAAATCAATTTCGTATGCTTTGTGGCAATTAACATTGTCGTTACCAGAAATTCTGACATAACACAGATCGCTATTTGTAAAGGGATTTTTTAATTTTGTATTTTTTTGTAAAGGAATAATCAAACGAAAACCATTAGGATATATTTCCAAAATCACTATCACCTCTAGATATTCTAGAAGCCCGTAGTTCACACGCTATTCGTTTACATTACAAGATACATTTACAAACAGTTCATTATTAGAAAAAATATTATTTAAAACAGGCATACCCAAAATCCATTTAGTTTTCACGCTGTCTGTCATATTTCTACAATGAATATGACCACTAACCATTTTCATTGTCCTCAGAAGAATTTGATCGATTTTCATATCAGTCCATTAAACCAGATCATGTTTTATCTGTGCGATGGATAATATAATAATCTTTTGTTACCAATATTTATGGGTAATACAGTGTAAAAAAATAATTTAACTCGGAAAAAGAGAGAAAATTATTAATTTTTTTTCAGGTGTCAATTTTTAAATTAATATATCTGGCCAAATATTTGTTTAGATAAAAAAATATGATAGTAATAACATAACTCTTTCTTTCGAACATTTTCTTATAAACAACTTTTGTCTGAAAGTCTTTATAATATTTGTAATACATTTTAAGATATTCAAAAAATCTCACATTGTTTTACTTTCATAAGGTTATAAAAAAAGCTCTAGTCCGAGAGTTATAGGGATTTTTTGTATTTTATAAAACATATTTTACTAAAACTTTTAAAAAAAGAATCTTAGTTTGGATTTTTTTCGCTACTTGCAAAAATGTAGTCTTTATTACCTAGCCTAAATGTTATTATGTATATAATAATGACAACACGGTACACTAATAATTAATATTTATAAAACTATATGTAAATTTTGAATACGTATAAAAATTGTATTTAATATTTATTTTGTTCTTGTACCAGAATATATTAAATTTTATCTTTTATTAATCAATTTACAATTTTAAAACTGTGAAAGGTATATTTGGATTTTATTTTTATTTATTTGCTCCTATATATCTAATTAATACTATTTTTTTTCTTCTGGAAATCACCGATGGTGATGACGATTATGGTTTATTATAGTTTATCTCATTGTTTCTAGATTCGGGTTCACCACGTATTTGTGCATTCTGAAATTTAAAAAATGAAATATTCATTAGGACGACGAGAAGTAACAAATTTTCGCATTATTGTTATTATTGTTATTATTACTTCATAGATTGTAATATTATGATAACACTATTCGTTTAAGAAATTGAATTGGTTATCACTCTATAAAATAATAAAAATTAAAAATTATTAAATGATTAATAGTCATAAATTAATATGTAATTAAATAAACAAATAGTTTATATATAGAAATAAATAAATAAATAATAGCTTAGGCTGGAGTATCATTGTATTTGTGATATACGACCGTTTTCGAATTAAAAATTCACCGTCAGGTATATAAAAAGTCTATAAAATCGTGACTTAATATGAAAAAATAAAATCTCGCTTAAATCAGTAGTGCAGTCGATAATATCATTATATTGAACAAATATTTTTATGTAAGGAAATTTTTATGTCAGAAATATTTTTTTAGGATAAAGCTGCAAATTTTTATTTGGCATAAGAGCGTTCTATTTGCTTAATCCACCTTTGGGTGTGCTGTTTATAACTCGTTACATTTTTTTTATCTTAGATTATTAAGACAATTTATGTATGTGTATAGCAATAGCTAGCATATACAATTTATTGTATGATAGAATAACGGAATACAATTAATTTGTCAAGTTAAAATATTTCACTAGGTGCAAAGTTGAATAGATAAATAGATGTTCAAATGCATGATTTATGACAACCGCTTATCATCGCCGTATATAATAAAAGTCCGATTTTTTGTTCTTGTTTCTGATTTTGAAAACTTAATTGTCTTGTCCACGTTAAGGATGGTTTTGCGTATGTTTGGTTTTGTTTTCTCGACACGTGCAGGGATCCGGAACGAAGCGCAACGTGTAGGCAATTTTACAGCGACGATCATCCTGGGGACAACGAAAACCCGTATACCGGATATTTCCATATCTGAATGGTTCTGTATGGTCGATATGTAGTCCTCCTGTTGTTCTTAACCGAGAATATCAAGTGCACCCGGTGCACGAGTCCGAATTTGTACGCAGTATCTTCCGATGATCGCAGTCGTACCCGATTTTTTAAATCTCAGTTCCACCGGCTGTCGCAACGGACAGAGTCACTGAGGGTATACATACGTTCACGGACAAAAAAAAAAAATCCCAAACGGATTCATATTCAGACTCACGGCAAAACACGATTTTTTTAAACGATTAAAACGCTTGTCAGAATTCTATGGGGTTTCCAAAATCAAAATGCGCATAATTTACACATTGTTTGAATAAAATTTAAGCTTTTTTATATAAAAATTTACCGAGATACAATTTTTTTTCAAGACGAATTTAATATGGACAATTATGCGGTAGCGGCTTACGTTTTAGTTTTAAAGAAGCTATATTTTCGAATAATATTTAATAAAATTTTCCATTTTATTTTTCAACTAATATTAACGATTTTGGTGTTTTAATTTGATTGACAGAAGTACAGATACGAGCAGAGTATATTTTCATCGTCTTTTGTTAGCTCTTTACACATGACATGATAATACAATTATCAAATAAACATATCGAATATTAAAGAGTTCAACAAATTTAATCGTTCCAATCTTAAGATATAAATGTTTTATTCGAATAAATTTGTAATTTAATTTTTTTTATTATAATTTATTCAAAATATTAAGTTTAAAATGTATTCAAATGAATAATTTTTGAATAATAAATAATTTTTGGTGGATAAAAACTGATGTGATTATATATTGTATAATTATTGTCATACACAAATTCTGGGGCAGAAAATTAATAATATTTTTATTATGTGTTCCAAAAAAATTATTTATTTATTTATTTTATTTTATTGAACACTTGATAGTTAAAATTGTCGATAGAATAATAAAAAAAAAAAAATTATTACTTTCATATGTGGTCGATTAAAAAGGGTTTTTTTTTTCTTCAGTTTTTGAATCGCATTGTATTGTACTTGTTCTCGTATTTTATCAGCCGATCGTGTAATGATTTCAATTTATTAAGTATTATCATACTTTCGACAACGAAACATTTTATTGAGATTCGAATAAAAAAATTATTATTTTTCGATTGGTGGATGGCAAGTGAAATATTTTTAACAGTTGAGCTAAAATGTAAAGGTTCATTCCGTATTGGTTTTTTTCCCCTTAAACGACTTCGGAGGTCGATCGCAATTTGTCCCCAAACAATTTTCGGATGGAACGCGTGGTGTTTATTCTCCTTGGGTGGTTAATCGTTTTCAGAAGCGTATATTTATAAAGTTTGTAACAAACATACACACCACGTGTCGTTCGGACGATTTCATCGGGTAACGAGTGCGGAGGTTGAGCACTTTTTCTGACTTATTACACATACTGCTTTGGTGTCCTTGCGAGTATTATCGAGAAGTGTACGTACCCACACGATGCACTTTTTTCGCTCACACCCTCCCACAGGAACGCATAGTAAGGGGGGTAGTGGCGGTTATAGCCCCCTTTGAGATGTTATAGGTTTCGTGTCAGTTATAAAATGTTTATTTTTATATAAAGCCGGACCTGATTCATATCGGGTACTCAGTGGCTTTTCGTCTCCCCCTCCCCTGAACTACATTTCTGCGGGCATTACCACTACGTTTCTCATTACCACTCATTAAAAGCACAGACCTATTGTCGAAGGCACTACGTATCCAGTGCGTGAATCATTTGCCATGGGCCGACAACTGCTGTACAGCAGTGGCGTCATTTGGAGGGAGGGGGGCAACTCATGCATTTACCGCAGTCTAGAGTTTAGCTATTTCAAAGTCGGCACATCATCAAAATAAAAATACGTCTTTTATAAAGTCATTGATAGGCCGAAAATCAGAAAAATAAGATGTGTGCAATACAGGTACCTACTTATGTATTAAGTACAAATCATTTTATTTTTTGACGTCCTCCTCTCCCCGCGTTTATCGGCACTTGCGTAAAACGAGCCACCGATTCGACAATTCAATAAGAGCTAGCCGACTGCCTTACTTTAGAAAAACTGAAATTATGCCACTGCTGTACGACGCTTTATGATGACCATGTACAACATATCGTAGCGTAGGCGGAAGCATTTTTTGGTAGTGCGATCATGTAGAAGCCATTATCCTGTTTTGCAGAACGGTCACTTAAACAACGTCATCGTGACGGTGATTCAGTATAAGAATAGGACCCATGTCAATTTTTATACTCTTTGTTAGTTTGCGACCTCAAACAAACCGTGACCACCTTAACGCACGTATCGGACATTTTTATTTTAATTGACAGAAATCTTCCGTCCAGGGCCAATACGAAAATTAAATTAATACATTCGGAGTCGCGGCCGAAACGAAATGTTTCGTTTTATCTAACGCTTTTGATATAAATATTAAAAACTCGAGTATGAGAATGCGATAATGTGAAAATTCGCGTGATCAAACCATTTCTCGGCCGGTTGAAAATACGGTTTTTCTCTTGACGCGTGTCCGTGTAGTGTACATCGCAGCACAGAGTATTTTAGTTTTTCGATATTGTGCGGCTGCGGCTGTAGCGGACTACGGGCGGGGCGGAAACGTGACGACAATGTTGTAACGAATGTCATTTCTGCCACTGTAGATGCACGCCATTTGTTAGGAATTCGGCCAAAAAATACATTTTCTTTGCCGACCGGAAAAATTAGAAGGGCGGTGAAAACCGTTGCCGATGGTTGTCTGTAAAAAAATAATTAAAAAAATATCTAAAGTAAATTTTACGCGGCCAGACGTCACACGGTAAAATTTTGGTTTTAAATATAATGTAATAAGTACGCGTATTAATAACAGTAATTATTTACAACTTTATAAAGATTGTTCTCATTGTGGCCTTTATTGTTGCAGGACACGAGAACGCATGTAGTAGTCGAGCTCTACGACACGGAACGTTCGTACGTGGAATCACTACACACGTTAGTAAACGTAAGTACGATTATATAGTTATTTTATTGTTTTTATATTAGCACCGCAGCAACAAAAGAAAATAATTAACGTTCATGGCAAAATGTTTATAGTAAAGTGATTAAAGTTATTTAGATAACGACGAATAAAAGCTGATCGTGTTTCGCCCTTAATAACGTGTAATTTTTTCGATATACGGTATTTTACGTTGAAAAAAAGATTAGTATGGTTTGTAACCCCTTCTCGCATCCAAAAATTTGTTTTGTTTTTTATTGTTATTGACACATAATCAATTGTACAATATATACAATCATTTTGTTTCAATAATATTTTTTTTTGATTTAAATGTACTAGTACTAGTATCCGAAAAAAAATGTACGATATAATATGCTTGCTATAATTTTATTATTATTTTACATATAATATTTAAATCATGGTTTTTATGGCCACTTCATTTGTAATAATTTTATATAACTTTATTGAAATTACTATTAAAAATATTGAACCAAATTATATAATTTATCTAAGAAAAATATCTTAGTTGAAGGTTAAACCTTTAAAAATATGCATTGACATTTTCCTCTTTCGTTTCTTTTTGGTCTTACTTTTTATGTCATGCCCACATATCCAATGATATTTATTTTTACGTTACACGATCACATATTTTTTAAAGGACATTCGAAAATACAATCTTACGTTAATTCTCTCGAGACTAGATATCTTTTTAAAGGGTTCAACGTTCGGTTTATATCATACAGTATACGAACTGGGATTTAATATAAGTTCTTACTGGTTTACAAACTTTTAAACAAAAGTTTACTATAAATTTGTTTGAGTTAAGTACATTTAAAACGCTGATAAAATATTTCAAGGATGTTTTAGTGTACAAAAATCATTCGTTAATGAAACTGAAGTTTTTTATAACTTTTCAAGGTCTTAAGTTTCCCAAAAAAAAACTTAAATGACAAGTTTCCTTAAAATGTTCTATTTAATAATTCATTTTTGTGATTATTTTTTCTATATTCATTATAATTTTAAACGTTATTGGTACAACATCACGACGAATTAAATATGAACATTGTTTTTTAATTTTATTTGTTCCAAAAAAAACTGTGTTTTGTACTAAAACGAAATAACGTTTATAGAAAAATATCCCCTATCCTTCACAGAAAAAACTAAACACATTTTCCCTAATATAGATCAATATTTCAAATAGATATTTGTCACATTGGATATATTAAATTTTCGATTTTATTTACTGAATATTGGTGTTGTAATGTTAATTGTTTTTCAATTTAAAACTATACAAGCTTTGTATGCGTTGAATAGATTAACGTTTGCAAACATCCCCATAGGATTCTAAAATATAATATATATTATTGCAAAAACTCATGCAATGCCGGTAGCATTAGTCAACCCTAAGAGTATATCGACCGTCGACTGGCGGTCAGAAGATATCGAACATTTGTTAAGAGTACTTATGTAGATCATCGTGAAATCACATCCAAATATTGGTGTACATTTCTTACTCCATCATATAAACTTATTTGGTCAAGTTTCCGACAAGATTATTCGACCAACGATAAGAATTTGGTCGAATAATAATTCATCACGTAATGTTTTTTTTATTGAGTTTTCAAAGATTCCATTCGAAAGTTTTTTCAAAAAATCTTAACCATGAGCTTTGTATAAAATATTATATGTTCTTATAATTTTTATTTCCTGTATCTCGCAATTTTTTTTATTTATAAAGTCTCGTTTTTGAAAGATTTATTTATCTATCGGTTCACAGTGTACTGTAATATGTGTTTATCGGCTTTCCACGTATGTTTTGACATATTATTTGTTGCAGCTTTCTCCTGTTTAGTTTTACTATTTCGCATCAAACCGTCATTACAAATAATTTAAAAGCTGCACCACGTGCTATAAAATTGTTTCGTTTCACATTTCATGAACCAAAAAGTATTACATCGTGGTTTAAAACTAACAATTAATTATTTTTTTCTTTAGATTTTATGCCAATCTTTTTTTAAACATCAACGGTCGTTGTCTGTTTTTTATTGCTCTTTTAGATTATTCAGCCTATGGGACCTAAAATTAGAAAATGAACACAGTTCTCAATACTGGAGGCTGTTTCTAAATTGATCGAAATATTAAATCCCCAACAAACTATGGGATCATGGTTCTCTGTCATACTAAAAATATTGGAATAAATCGTATTAATACTCACTTGTGTTCAAAGCGCACGTCGATAAAGTAAATATCTACTCATATTATGGTAGGTTAATTCCGATAAATTCGCGTCGAATCTAGTAATCCATATTATAATTTATTTCAATATTTTTATATTTATTTTTATCATACAACAAATATCACTATGAAAACAAATAAGTCCAAAATAATCGATTAGTAACGGGAGTTAAATAATTAATCTGAAGGATTTATTTTTTATTAGAACTAACATCGAACAAACACCATAAACTCTCGTGAAACACGTTATCGGACTTGACGCATTTTGGATAGCTATACTATATTATAATGCAGATTTAAACGTCTACGTATTTAATTATGTAAAAAACCAAATGTGTTAATTAACGAACACATACACCAGAGTTATTGAGTGCAGCACATGCGCCTCGAGGGCACAACCCGTTTTGGGGTTGCAGCTGCAGTAGTACGGCGTTAATTTGACTAATTAAAAACAGTATTTATCACACATCCTGTAATTACGTTTTATATTTTCGTTGAGATTTATTTTTATTTTTACATTCAAAATCATTTATGTGTTTATTATTTTATGCTTTAAATTATATAACACCTATAAACTTATAAATATATTATATTAACATTTATTTTTACGACTACCGTATTAATATATACATAATGTATATATGCTATCAAAATCGTTAAATTCACTTTATGTACACAAATACGTTTAGAAGAATAGTATAACTTTATGGATTAGATGACTTATAAATTACGTTGTCAACGTCGCAGTTAATGAGAAAAATTTGAGCACAAATTTATCGTCCAGTAAGCCCGGTGAACTATTTTTAGGTGGTCAAAAGTCCTGCTCTTAAAACTACAAAATTATATTTATTATTATTATTATTATTATTTTTTTTTTTTTTTAAGAGGCCATTTTGATAATATATGAAAATTAAGAGTTCAATAGGTTGATTATTAAACGCTGTTCGATTAATAAGGTCTATTATGATATTACTATCGATCATTTTAAATTTTTACGCGATAGATAAAAATGAACTTTTTTACTCAAAACTATTTATGAGAAATGTGTTTCACCGAAAAGTACAAGTATTATATTGTTGCAAACAGACTCTCGACAAAAAAGTGTTGTTTTATTTTCCATCTAACTTATTGAAGTAGTACTCAGTTCGAGTTACGCATTAAAAGGGTGCGTGTAAAGAAATTTCGCTTTTTCTACGAGTTCATCAACACGAACATACTATAGAATAAGCGGTTTTCTAAAAGAAAAAAAATCCATCATTTCAAACGATTATTACAATGTACATAAATATTTTTCGTGAAACAATAAAAACAAAAACAAAAACCAAATAGTGGACCGCTATAGTTTTTATGGAAACCAAGCGCGCATCGTATTATGTACAGCGTACACTTACCACACTGGTCGCACGTCAAAATTGATAATTTACACGTCGTTTAGTCGATTGATTCGGTTGTATTATTCGACGACGCACTTGACTTCGCCATCGGGTAGTAGCGGCGTCGTCGTGGTGGTCGTCCAAGGGCAGCCGTTCGCCACCACCCTCTACAATTTTACCGCAGTGAAACTCCCGGCTCCGGAACGGTCGTCGAACGATTATCATGGCTATGATGTCGAAAAGGAAAAAAACATTTGCGATGCCTCCGACTAAACAACCCAAGAGTAGCAAATATTGTCGTCAAAGAAGTCGTTAACGTCGTCAACTCTCGATCTCTATAATAACTCTGCTGGTGATAAAAAAACGAAAAAAAAATTGATATGTTTATTCTAACTCGTCGCTTCAACGAGTCCCCGGCACGGGAACACTTACTTTTCGGATTTAATACGTTCCTTGTACATTTGATGCTAAACTATATTTTATATTTTATTATCATGACGCACTTCATGTACATAGAGGGTAATGACGTTTTATGACCAATGAAATTATATTTAAATATTTAAAACGACTCGCGTGTTAATGATTTTGAAAAACGTATGAACACGATAGTTATAAAACCTAATTAATTAAATTAAATTAATTGCAAAACCTTTATACCAACCGAAAATATAAATTTGTAATTTTTTCTTGCTTCATTTATCTGTTAAAAAGAAAAAAAAAAAACTCGATCCATCAAAGGACAGTAAAATATAATATTTTAATATCTTATCCGATATATCATCGTCAACTTTGGCCAAGGTGTGGTTACCTATTTAAATCATTTGATATCGTTTTATATTTTTTATACACATGGTCGTCTATTGTTCAAATTTAAGAAAAGTAATGGCTAAGCATTGAAAATTGCAACTTTAAATTTAAATACATCTGTGAAAAAACACCAAACGTATTTTACTTATCATAATGAATTTAAAATTAATGTACTAATGGAACTGAGAACTTCAAAATAGGTATAACATAAATTATTTTAAACCGTACTTATTTTTAAATAGTTAATTTTAAAAGTCACAGCATGCAATTATGCATTTTAACACATTAAATTGTATTTGTTAATACGTAATTTGTTTTGAATAAACAAAATGGTTGTAATATACGATGTGAGAACTATATAGATTTATTATGATTTTTAAGATAATTTATTTGTATTCTCTTCTAAGACAGAGTACCTCAGATAATACTTGTTAGTTATTATACTACGTAGATACATAAATAAATAAACTTTAATTGCATTTCATTTTTACCAGTATAATATTAATATCAAAAACGTGTATAATAAAGCTATTATTACTTCTTTCGTTGATTATGTCATACAATAATAATAATAATAATAAAAATAATAATAATTATAATAATAAAATAAATATGAAAATCTTATTTTATTAAACACAGCTGGAAATGTTAACAAAAATGTAACATTTATTTTACTGGAACAATAACAATGATCCACTTAATTTATTTTGAATAATATTTAATGCAGGTAACCATCAATTAATATTTTGTTTTCCAACTTTACTTATTATAATACCTATTTTTATGACTGTATCGATAAAATAAAACGTGAATTTAGTTATTCGATTATCGTTGATTCCCATTAGATTCCAAGTACAAAAGTATAAAAAAAATTCCGGTTCGCGAGAAAACTTGAAAACTTTCTTATTTTAGAATTTTATATTTTATACTTAACACATTAATATTTATTTTTTTGTGTGTTATGACTATGCCAAGCCTGAGCTAAATGAAATCGGTACCAAACAATTTTTCAACGTCTTGTCAAATAAATTGACAAGTGGTGAAAGATAGATATTTTAAAATCATTATAATTATGGCCATTAGTTTAAAAACATAATGTACTGCCTAACATTTTTCATATATATTTATAATTTAAGTATGTGAGATGACGTAAATCAGTAATTTTTTGAGAAACAAACGAAAAACGAATACAGTGAACATGAATATAACTGTATATTTTAAATAATAAATAGTTCTGATTGCATTTACAATAGGGTTCATTATTTTGTTATAACATATTGATCCCAACACCAAATTATATTAATCATAAATTATTACAGACACTTATAATTTGTAATAAATGGGAATCGTATGAATATGCTGTGCATTTGAAACAAACTCGTTTGTCGACAAAATAAATAACTGATTCATGATTATTTTTTCTGAAATTTTTTTCTCAGGTTTTTATATTTAAAAATTATATTAAATGAAATCTGGATAAACATCAAAATCATACAAAAATATTTCAAATATTTTGTCCATAACTCTAAATATTTTTAGGCGTTAAACGTTTCCATCGAAATATTACATTTCCCTCTTCCATCAATATATGTTTCTACCAAATAAAATGTGGACCAATATCCATTTCCACCAAATGGTATTTTGACTGATACCTGTTTCCACCAATTCAATTTCTATATCACTTACAAGTACATGAATTATTTGTTTTTTTTATAAGTATGAAAAATCATTAGCTCAGCAGTCATAGTATATAGTTGCCTTTTCGATTATTTAATTATCGTGGTGTACTTTAATATTGTGATAGTTGTGCTACACTTTCATGTTGTCGTCTTCGGGTGGCGATCTACGTGCAGGTAAATCCCCTGCTCCTTCCAAATTGCAATCAATAAAAAATCCGTCTCGTGAATCTGATCCTGATTTCACAATTAAGGTCAGTAGAAAAAATGTACGTTAGTCGAATAATACTACATCTTGTCCTACATTTCTGAGCCTACAACAGATTTTAGATAAGACTCCGTTTTTAGAGACATCTAATTCGGTTTTTGAATTTAATAATTCTTTATCAACAGTAAATATGCCGTTGGATTCGGCACATAATGACGTTATGATCACCAATAATACTAATGAGTTCAACAATTCACAACAATTCTACTTCTATTTCAAATAATGATATCGATAATTCTCGTTCTAATGTCGTTCAGAATGCATTACAGTATAAACAACATATCTTCTCGTCAGATTATAATGGTCCTATTTTTATTCTCATAGAATGCATTAATATAGATAAAAATTTAGGAAAGTGGCATCCATTTAAGGCTGCTAAATTTTTTTCTACTAATTTTACTGGCATTACTAATATCAAACCCGCTGGGTTTAAAAAAATCAAAATAACATTTGATTTCACCACTAATGGTAATTTGTGTCTGAAATCGACTTTTTTTAGTCAAAAATGGTTTTTCTGCTTGTATTCCCTCTAATTTATTGTATTCCTTTGGTGTGATTAAAATTGATATGTATATTTCCTAATGCGATTTTCTAGAAGGGGTCCGTTCTCCAGTACCAATAGAGAGTGTTAGACGTATTACAATAAATAAGGATGGCATTAATACAGTCACCCGCATTGTCAAATTGAAATTTGTCTCACCCTAACTGCCGGAATTTATTTCGATGTTCAATATTTTATTTGAAGTCAATCCTAGTATAAGATCGCCGGTACAATGTATACGTTGTATCCGGTTTGGTCATATCCAGAAATTTTGTAAAAAGGATACCAGATTTAGTCACTGTGGTGGCTCTAAACATTCTATCATCGATTGCCTCATTGTTCAAGCCACTGATCCCTCCTGCCTCTATTGTGAACTTTCTTATGTGGCCATTGATCGTACTTGTCAGGAATGGGTAGCTCAGTAAGAAGTAAGAAATCAAGAAAATTATGGCTAGTGAAAACATCTCTTATCAAGATGTATTAAATTTCAAAAAAATGTTATACCTCTGCATTTAAATATTCAGATATGGTTAATAGCCTGCCTCTAAAACTACGGCCCCCAAATTCTCTTCACAGATACAGGATTTCCCTAAGTTAAATTATTTTTTTCAATTCCATAAAATGTATTAATCTAATTTCCTCTTTTAACTCCTTAAATGTTCCATTTGATTTTTCTTCTATTTTCAAATCCAATTCCGAACAGGTTATTTTAATTATTATTCTTTTTATTCAGGAGGCCGGTTTTATCATTTAATAGTTTTAATTATATATACATTTTTTCTTCTTTTTTTTCCTCTATTTTGTCATAGTTCTATAATTGTTTTACATACTCTTTTTCTATGTGGTAATCTATGTTAATTTTTTCTATAATTGTATTATATAATTAATTGTTGAGCTTAGTATATAATAAAAGCTCCTTAAAAAAAAAAAAAGTATGAAAAATACATTAAAAACATTATTGCACTTTATTATTAATTATTATTATTAACATTTAGCATTATTATATACGACAATATTTTTAGATTAATTTATAAAAAAAAAATTCGTTTTTCTTAATTGTATGATATCTTTTTTACGAAATTGTACCTACAATTTAAATACAATTTGTTATAGTACATTGTTTATACTGAAATTTTATAATAGTATGTTAGGTAAGTCCTGTCGATAGTTTAATTTCTGTATTCCGTTACAAGCTTTTCATTTCTTTTATGGCGATTTCTAACCTTTCGATATTTTAGATTATTATTGATGTTGGTGGTATTTAACTTAACGTATACATCCGCCTGGACTTTTGTAACTAAAATCGTGAGTCATTTAATTATAGGATAACTTTCTTTGTAAAATTTTTAGTTGAAAATTAAATAGAACGATTTATAGGCATTGGTAGTCCGTAGAATGCTTGATGATAAGGGCAGCCCAAAGTGTCGGTTGATAAAAACAATTGTTATCAATATAATTATCTAAGAGATAATCTGAATATTTTTCAACTCCTTCATCAGTCCCGTAAACCGTAAATTGACCATAAAATCGTCAACATTCAAATTTTCCACCCGACTTTAAAAAAAAGTAAAGCAAAAGTGTGACGTAACCAAATACTTATTTCATAAAATTTATTTTCGTATTCGATCGATAATCCGAGCTTTTGAATTTGACGATACTAAGTAATATAAAAAATTATTTAGTGGAAACAAGTATTAGTCAAAATACCATTTGGTAGAAACGAGTATTGGTCAAAATATAATTTGGTAGAAATGGGTATTGATGGAAAAAGAAAAGGTACATTTTGGGTGGAAAAGATTCCCACCTATATTTTTCCCTAAATATTGTTGTCAATAAAATGTAATTATCATATACTCACTATCAATTCGTTATGATTAATTTTGCAATGCATATTTATGGTTAATATTAATTACTATTTTCGACTGCAGAGTATATAAGTGTAAAATGTTTAAGCAATAAACATATCCTTATTTATATTAAATAACAGGCCTTTTTTATGTTCCAATTTTATGATGACATTATTTATCATTTTTCCAATTGTTTCCGCAAAGTTATTCTAAATACTCTCTTGAGTGTCATCACGTCACCTGATTTTTAATTTTTTTATCTGAGGGGAGAAAAAAGGGGATTGTATTTTTATATTCCGATTTTGTGACGATATTATTTAACATTTTCCAAATTTTATTTTTTTTTTTTCATAGAGTTATTCCAAATACCCTACTGAGTATCATCACGTCAACCGATTTTTCATTTTTTTTGTCTGAGGGAAGAAAAGGGAGGATTGTATCTAATGGTAACAGTTTTGTAGCATGTCATTAAAATAATTTAACGATTTTTTTTTTCTTCTTAAGGTTATACCATTTATTCCTAGGAGTGATTTATTATTCACAATTTCATTTTGTTCATAATTTCAGTTATGATCGAGATAGATTACTTTTCTATCAATACAGTAGTTAATGATGAAGAATCTGTACATTTCCTACAGAATTCTTAAATTTACAAACATTTTGGTATGTCTCCTCCTAAAATAACATTTAAGGTGGGAATCCCAATCTTATAAAAATTTGAATTCTCCTAGTTTATGTTATTAGTCTAGGCTCCGGGTCACCTCTCTTACAAAAAATATGATTAATTATCAATTGAAGCTGAAATTTTGACTGAATGTGCTAAGGTTAAAATAAAATATAAATTACAAAATATATTTTTACCGTAAATACCATTGTAGCACAACGATTTTCCAATTTATTTTGGAAGAGTTCAGTTTCCAATAAAAGTTTGTTTTACATTTACAATAAAAAAAAACTCAAGGCTAAACTTTAAATTATTGTGGTGTAAATGTAGGAAATAACTGTTTCTCACATAGACAATTGTATGTAGCATTTTCTAGAATTGGAAGACCTAACCATTTATACGTTTATACACCACAAAATAAATCTCTGAATGTGGTATACCAAGAGGTTTTTACTTGTCATTTCAGAAATAAGTTACTCAGTATAGAATCATTAGAATCATTTGTAAATATTATTATTTTTATTTTTATTTTTTTTTATTCATAATTCAGTTACTACTACTATTTAACACTTGATAAAATTAAGTAAATTAAAAAAATCAAGAATTTAATTTAGGGAAAGCAAAAACTCCATTGAACTGGTTAATTTAACTAGTTTATATATATATTTAGTAAATGGTTGATTGATCTGTTCAATCGATCGGATTATATTCTGTGTTCTCCGGTATTACAGATGATACTTTCAATGACGAAACCGAAAACTAATAATTTTTTCATCAGGACTAGAACTATTTATCATGTTTTACAAATGACTATTTAAAGCGATTAATTCATTTTTAATGTCTTATTATGTGACATATCATGAACATACACCAACAACGGATTTATAGAGTAGGGTCCGTGAGTGTATTAATCTACCAAAACATAATCACCTCAATTCGTTATTTTTAAACAGTACGTTTTGATTATTATGTTGTGATATGAATAAAACATTGTTTCCGGTCTACGAACGTTTTCTCGGCGCTAAGTATATGTTAATTATATGCTAAGTATGTATTTCGTCGACAACGATGTTGACAACGTACTAATATCTTTGTTATGATTATATTTAAAAAAAATAAAATAATAAAATAAAATAATTGTTTAAATAATAACGGTTGATAAAAACTGGACACTTGTTAGAAATTGTGAACGTATGATGATAATACCATCTCATTTACTTTACCGAGGGACGAATTCTCCTGCGTCTGGAAAAATAAACATCGAAAACTATCTTTATGGAATACGCTTAAACAAATCAATATTCGTTTTATTCGAATTATGAACGACGCAAATTGTAAAAGTTATTTTTAAAATGTAAACAAATACCACTGGTGGCTGTCGATAGGAATAATAATATTAATTATAAATGTATTGAGTTTAGTTGGCCTCCTTATGTTACTAAGATTTTGACGTAATGTTGAAGTGGAAAAATGAATTTCTGAAACAAATTGACGGTACCCGACACCGAGACGTGTACCCCGCCAAACTATGAACATTTCGCATGGACGTATTTAATATAATTTTATACTATTCAGATGTAAATTCGTAACATACATTTGGCGCGTATGTGTTTTGTGAACCGTTTGGCCAGCAGATAAACGGTTTTAGAACACGCATATAGTGTCCACTGCGAAAAACATCTTAATATTAAAAAATGTATATTTAGTTGTATGTTGATAAAATAAAAATAAAAAATTAAATAACTACTTATTATTTTTAAAACTTGTACTCACGAGGAAGCGCAGCCGTTCTGAAGTATCTGACACAACACCACGGAACATCGGTCATCTGGCGCCACGTCGGTCGTGTGAGCTGTTCAAAAACGTGTTACGCGATGTCGACGCTACCGCAGAAATTATTATACCAAATTCTTACGGTTAATATCTGAATAATTATTGTCTTACTACCATTAAAAATAAATCGATTTTGGTCGATTATTATTATACGCCGTGCGTTCGACGGTGCTAAAGACATATTAATCCAAAATGTTAAACCTTTTATCTTCTGATATTGCAAATTGCTGTACATTCACAAGCACTCGACCTGCAAAGAAACATGATATTAAAATAATTACTCGATATCATGATGCGTAATTATGAAAAAAAAAAAATTATTTGTTCGAGTTGTGTGGATGTTTCGTCCGTGCCGGTGTATTTGCCAATGGTTGTACTATGATCCGTTATTTTAAGGACCAGATTAGGACTTTAAATTTTACCTGGGGACCGAAGTCGGACCGGACCACACTTAAACGTTAATCAAAGACCAAAATTGGACCGAACCAACGGCTTCATATTATTTTTAAACCAGACCGGACCAGTAATTAAATAACATTTAATAATGTAGACTGTGGACCGGACTTTCGGTCAAATCTTAAAACATTTTGGACCGTTTATGGATTGGTCCGTTAGATTCAGTCTGTATTAACCCAGACCGTACCATATGATACGTTTAGCATTACACTGGACGGGACTATACGACTTTATAAATAAATATATACTTAAATTTGTAGGTTTTTTTTTCATTTTATTTGTTTACATAACAATATCTGTACTTCAATTTTAATTTCCATGATTGGGACCGGACTGAAAATAATGCATTTGATCTGAGGACTGGACCGAACTATTCCTAAAAATTATTGAACCGGACCAAACCGACGATTCAATAGTTTTTGTATGTTAGAACCATACTAGATCGGACCATGCAAAGCACTAGGCTGTACAGTATCATGTTTAACCGTGACTACAGTGTCGCGATGTAAACGGTCAAGTAACAATATCGATAAATGAGGTTCTGTTTACTACAATCGTAATATTATAAGATATGCTATACATATACATATATATATATATATATATATATATATATATATATATACATAAACGCACGTTCGATGTTTTGTCGTTTTTATTTTCGAATATTTTCAATTTTTCTACTTTTCGTGTGAAAATTGAATTTAAAATATAAATTTTTAAGTACTGTACAGACTGCACTGCCGATGTACCAGTATGACGTCGTTAGGTTAGTTAGTAGTCGTCACTTGTGCATGTACTTGCAGTCGTGACCCGTTATACCATTGGTTAATCAAAAATAAACACTGCTGAAAATCGGCCGAATTTCTAATTCAATAGTGGCCAAACTACGGCCCGCGGGTCAACTCCGGCCCACCATCATTTAATATCTGGCCCGCGAAAGTATTCTACATTACAACACTTATTTGCATAACTGTAATATTTTACATTTACGTAAAAGAAAATTGAAAAATACATTTTTTTATGGCCCGAGGTAAAAAAAGTTTGGGCACCACTGGTCTAATTGAAATTATATTAGTTCGATACGCCACAGGACGCGTGTTGAATGTTGTGTATGTCACGTCGTAGCGTGGTGTCTGAAATTAATTTTCCTTTCCTTCGGTCGTTTCCCGACACCCCGATACAGTTATCGTTGTTTTCCGAAAACCATTTTATTTTACGATTGCACTATCATAATGGTGACGGTTTTAAAAAATAAAATGAAAACGATAGTAAACGTCTTCCGTCGGATTTCACGTTGGCGTGCGCGTCAGTCGTCAGCCCTGACCATTCGGGACGACGGCCATTGGTCATTTTGTCCGCACCTCGACGGCGGCATTAGATCGCCATTGGACGAATTACGTTTTATTACATTTTTTTTCTTCATTTTTCATCTGACCGTTCGTCGTTTCCGCAGTCGTCGTAGGAGGATGTGGTGACAAAACATCGCAACACGACAGTAATGGTTGACAATGACGGTGTTCTCCGTTCCTGACGAAAAAAAAAAAATTAATAAATTAATTATTATAAAAAAAAAAAAAACCGAAGCGACGATATTATTATTGTTACAACTATCATTATCGTTATAATATCAGTGTTAATCTTATACTAATTATTATTATTATTGCCGCTGGTACTGGCAGTGGCGGACATCGTCACAATAAATGATCCAACGCAATGTACCAACGCGGGCCAGGGCCTATAATATGTAATGTATCATAATACGTGACGGTCTATTTCTGGACATCTCCGTCGCCGTGTGTCACGTCCCTTGCGATATTGGTTATGCGCCACGCGTGACCTTGCCTTTGCGCGGAGCAAACGAGCACGTGCGCGCGCGGGCGGTATAAATAAATTCGAGATTTTTAATCGGACCACGGGATCAATTCGCGTGTACGTAACGTGTACGGTGATATATCGTTATCTTTATTACGGTTACGCGACAGGGCCTTTGTGCGCAACACCCCAAAACTCTTTGTTCTAACCTAACCTAACGCGACGATTTCTTGGCGCGATCTTGTTCGATTAAAGGAGAGAAAACCGTTTACTTTTGTGAAAACGTCAATATCATAAAATCGGAGGTACGACTTGTTCAGAATCTTTTGATTACCTGTTGTTAACGGCGTGCAATGTAGATTCCGTTTGGAGGGCGGGGGAAATAATTGATGACGTATAAGTAGTAGTGCATTTTTGTTTTTTTTTTTTTTTTTACTTCCACGAGAGCGATTTCAAATTTTTTCGATAGACCTTGCACTTAAAGTACAAACCGTGCACTGAGAGGTTTGAACGCTTGTAACGGAACCTTATTCGTCGAAGTCACGAGTCAACGGTTAGCTACACAAACAGATATCGAAGAACTGTGGTTCGTATTAAATACGGAAAAAATGCATTCATTTCCACGATATTACGTACGTTTAAATCGATTTTCAGAAGGATCATATTTCCGATCCAGTGTACGCGACGGGTTACAAACGAGATTTGTACCGTTGTAAGTTTGAGACAATTTCGGAAGATGGAATATTTAACATGTCGCTGTGCGGTACCGTTTAACCGCGAAAGAACGGCGCAAGTAGGCTAGTCGCGCACGTTTGCGGGCAAATGATGGTGAAAAACTATTTCATATTTTGTTAATTATTAACCGTACCTATAACAAGAAATCGTTTGGAGATCAGCGTCGTTATCTGTGGACGTTCGTGCGCGCAATAAGATTCGTACATGCGCGTTGACGCCCACGTCCGTGTCGCCGTGTCCCTCCCCAGTAGCCTTTCGCATTCTTTATTCGAGTCGTAGTTATGTTAATGTATCATTATTTAATACGTTAAACGTAATTTAACGGTGACGTTTTACTGCACAAAAAGTTTTTTTTTTTTTCGTAGAGTAGTAACAAAATAATCGATAGATCTGTACGAGGGAAACATACGGGGGCACGTTCCGGAACTGGTAATGGAAAAAACATCGCTTTTCTGTTTGAAGGCGACTCAGAAGTGTATAGCAAAAATGACAGGACCCGCTGTAATTCGATCTTGATTTAGACATTTTAAGGCCTCGGACAAAATAAAAAATGTGGCACTTTGTTAACAGTATTGCAATGAACAATATATTATACGTTATATAACGAAGAATCTTTAGAAGTTTAAAACGGCTTCATGTGTTCTCCGGGTAGTGTTGATATATACACACACGTTTTGAGAAATCAATCATCCTTTTAATGGTTTATTAATAATTTTCGTGTATAAACTGCATGATATATATTATGTTTCAGATGTATACGCATACATTTAACCACAGTGAGCGAGTAAAAGTTGTGAAAAAAAAATCCAGTTTTACCGATTTCTTAACGTTAAACAGTTCTTTTGTACTTACCTCTTGACTTATCGTTTTTTTTACACTATAAAAATAACCAAAAAGTGTCAGATCAGCTATATTACAAGTATACTTTGTTAATCAGTGTAATAACACATAATTCATTTTTTATTGTTTTTGAAGCAGTATAATAATGCATTTTAGCATTTTATTTACAATGCCCTTTGCCTTTCATTCTTATTTCCATCGTCTTTATTAAATTATCACCGATATATTATTTGCCTACTTCTTTATTTAATGCATTTAAATGTTGAATAATATATGGGTCATGATAGTTTTTTATCTACCATACAAAATAATTTGTTGATTTTTTCTACAAATATTATTAATATGATTTAAAATCTTTTAAGTTTATTAATTAAGACATTTAATTTAAAAAAAAAATGATCATATGGTATTTAGTAAAAGTACAACGTACTGAAATAAAAATACCATAAAATTTTTACACAATGTTTAAACAACAGCCTGATATTTTTAATCATTCTACTTAATATTCTTGTTATAAAGTAGAAATAAAAATGACAAATTGTCAAACTGATAAAGTAATTTTCTAAAAATAAAAGTTCGAATATTAAGTACCTTTAGCTTATTAAAATTTTCTTACATTTGTAAGAAATTTAAATTTATATTTTTGTATAGATTTTATATTCTAAGTATCCGATTTAGTTTAAAAATACATATTTAAGGTCGTTTTAATATTAATTCAAAAATTATATTATATATATATCAAAAACATTTAAGTCAAAAATAATATTAAAAGTATTTTATTATTAGTCTTGTAATTTTTAACACTATGCTATCAGTTATCGCAGCTAAACTTAAACAGCTTCTATTTGATAGTAGTGATAATATAATTAATTGCTGTATAAATTATTGTAAGTGTAAATTAATAAATGTTAGCAGATTTTAGCGTTTATTATATTGTTGATAATAATTTTTGATAATAATTTCCAAGCTACCAAACTACTCTTAATTTTAACAATGTTAACCTTACAGACTAATGACCTTCGTTTTCAAAGCCTTTATTCTTTAGAAAAAATAAAAAAATAAAAAATGTATAGCTAGTACACTCCAGTGTTTTAAATTTTTGATAAGCTTGTGTGAATTCTAATAATATCACACGTGCAGAGTTCAACTAAGACTAACATCTCCGATTCCTATCGTTTAATATAACGGTACGGTCGCAGTGGCGTATTGAAATACAGACACTACAGGTGGGTGACATATTTAAAATGATTTTGAAAACGATGGTCAATAGTGCTTGTATAATATTTCCATGTTAAACAAATCGTGTTCATCTAATAACAGGATATAAATTTTTAATCTGGGTGTGTGGAGCTTATAGTGTTATTAACTCTCGGCGACTTTACGATTATTTTGTTGACAGCTCGACCAACACGGACCCTTTATCGAAGAATTGTATAAAGGAAATAAAATAACATGACGAAAACTGATGATTAATGTTACCGCGAACCATGAAATTTAACGCAAACAAAGTGATTGTACACACAGATACACGCATAATATATGCGATAATAATGGACAACTAATTTTAGCAATACATAGGGTGACTTTTTCGTAACAGTGAACATGTAAATTCGCTTCAGGATGAGCACGCCGTTGATGATGGCATCATCATTCCTTTGCACCATTTTCAATATAATCCCACAACACGTATCTGACGCGTTTGTAATCGATTCATGATTTTTTTCTACTTAAACACTATTACGTAACATGTTTTAAATGCCCCGTTTGACTGTTATATCCAGAATTTCAGTTAAAAATGTACCGACACCGTTTATGATCGATATTAACACATCATGTTAATACATAATAAAAAAAAAAAATCGTAACGTTTATTTGTATGCATGAGGAACACGCGAAATTCCAAACAAATATGGTAAAAAAAAAAAAATATGTGCCGAAGATTAATGACGGTTAAAAAAAAAAAATTAAAATAAATAAATGGACAGTTTCCAGAACTAATTTTATTGTCAAACTTTGTCCGATAATACAATTCGAGCGCACGTAATGATAGATGTTGTTAAACATTTCCGAACGAAACGTGTGATCAAGGAATCCTACGTTTCGACGTAATTTGTTACTTGCATTAATAATCATTATTTATACGATTTTTTTCGTTTTTCTTTTCTCTTCCTCTATCCTTCTCTCTCTCTCGTCAATGAATGGAATCAATCTCGTGCCAGAATACCGATCCCCGAGCGCACATTATATTTCCTCGTGGCGTGGACTTGCCAAATGTTTTTCAGATGATTCAGTCCGGTTTTCTGGCATGAGTTTTCGCCAAGAGTGAATAACCCACGAGGCTTAGTGCGCCAACGAGTTCGTCAGAATCAGTGTCCGTGACTTACAAACAGATAATATGCGATGGAGTAAAACGAGCGAAAGAGACAGAAAAACCGAAAGCTCGACATATGGATGACATCTATAAACTAAACAGGGTCAAGGCGACTAATTGGAGAGGATTAAACGGATATAAAATGCATTTATAACCCTTTGAAACATCATGTTGATCCGTTATTGCGTGATAGGATAAACGGTGTTTAAATTTTAACAGTATAACACACAACAACGCCACCGTGGTATTATACGTTAACACATTTTTTTTCTTCTCGTGTTGACATAAAACACGTGCAAAATATATTTAACGAAATCGATTACATGAAATATCTACGTGTGAAATGAAAAACATCCTATGGTCTAAACAAAATCGTTTTCAAACGATTAAGAAAAGAGTAAACAATGTAACACATAGATAGACACATATATATATATATATATATATATAATTAAATATGTATAGTTTTATGGTACACCTTTTTAATTATAAAGGGTAATTATAGTAAAACAATCACGAGAACAAACAGATAAATCAACACCCTTAACGAAAATTGGTCATATTTCATTTTAATTTGTTTTTACACATCTTATCTTATAACAAAAAATTAAAAAAATTATTTAAAAACAAACCATTAAATCTTTTTAAATACTATAAATACTATACCTCTCAAAATGTAATAATAAAAAGATAAGTACATTACAAGAATACACGTTTATTTATATATATTTTAAATATTTATTTTGATCATTCGATGAAGTTGGAAATGCTTGTATACGATACTTTTTGTTGTCAAGTTGTGAAATTATTTTGATTGCAATTTAAATTTTGAGAACGAATTAAATCATAACCAGTGTAATAAAAACATAAATATAATTAGAATAATCGATAAATATCAATGCACATATTAATAGTATAAGCTGTAGAGTAAAATGCACTAGTCTTTAATATAAATAAACTATTATTTATGTTTATATTATTTTGTAATACACTTTTAAACTATGACTTAGCTGAAGTCCAAGATCCAGTTCAGAATTTTTGTGTTTCATGACCTTTCAAATATACTTTAATGGACTTGTTACAGATGCATTGTACGATAACAGTTTTTTATAAGAGTTTCTTGCATTCAGAAATACTTTAACGCTCCTTGCCTACGAAAAAAATTTGTATTTTTTTTCTTCGTAAATTCCCAAATTATAATGATTATCTGTACCAATTTAACAACCAAGCCAACTACAAATAGGATTTATTACATTCTAATGGGTTTTTATTATAATTTTTTTCTACTTAATAATGAAATATTTTTGAGCTTCAGCATCCAGTGACTTAATTTCTTTTTGAATGTAATATATCACAACACTTTAAAATAAATGATTTATAATTATTAACATATTTTTTTGAAACCGTACAAAAAAATTACACACAAAAAAAGAAAAAGTTGATTTGTATAGTAAGTGTGTGTGTTTGTGTTTATTATAGAATGTTAATAGAAAATTATTTTTAAAAGGGTGTACAATATTCAAAATATTATGGATTGAATAGTTAAAAAAAAAAAAAAAATCAGTACGAGTAATTCCTGCCGCGAGAAAAACATATTTAAACTGCTGTGGGTACATCAAATGTTGCTCGAATTCGCCCCATGTATAACGTATTATTTGTCTCACGAGTCAGAAGTAACGCTGCAAATTTATTTTTTGCGCGTATTGTTCAAAATTACGTGTCAAGTAGATGTTATTCGAGTATATTTTTATTACGAAATTGTATATAATAACATATTTTGAACGTGCAGCCGGAACGATATCGACAGTACTGTTACAGAATTCGTCCGTGTGTCGCCGAGGTATGGTATTAACGCGACGTCGAAAACACGTCTGTTGCACGCGTTTTAGAAATCAAATCGGACGTATTACGTGCTTGTTATAATTACGGATTTGTCGCTCGAAAATACGAACCACTTTCATTCCTATCGCGGAGGGTTTGCCTGGCAGACACTGGCATAACAATATATATGTCTCCTATTCAGAATCGGATAAATATTATTTTATTTTTCGTTTACGTAATCGTTATGGTATTTTATATGGGAGAAGCACGTTTTGCAGTAAATCTTGCGAGTCTATCGAAGATAATATTTATGTACGGCCACATGAAATCCGTATGGAACGAAAAATATTTACTAAACTATATCATTATATTGTACGATTCATATTTATTATTATTATTCTTATTATTTCGATTAAGTCGCGTGTCCGACGTTTCGGATCGCGTCGAGCAGTGCGATGTTGTGAATGATTAATTCGTTTGTATCTCGATTTTGTCAGACGTCCAAAAACGGTCTGCGGTCGATTTTTCAAACGAACTCCTCGTGTAAAATAGGTGCACATTCCTATGACGTTGGCCCTATGCGATCTTAGCAAATTGTTGTGTGTGTGTTCTCGTCGTCAATGGGGTTCGCCGTCGGTTTATTTTCTCCCATTTTTTTTTTGCACCAGTTTATAAATCAAATGTTTCTAAAAATATGTGGGTGCGCGCGCACCGTAACTCTGTGTGTGTGTGTATGTGTGTATGTGTATATATGTATGCGCTCGAAACGTGGAAAAATTTTATAAAGGTGATTTTCTCATATAAGATCCGTATGATGGATTTTAATAATATTAATATACTAAATGCGTACACAATGTAATACTGTAATGTGAATTGGCGGTCTTGAACCAGAAATTCCAATCGCTAATGCATCATGGTCCATGTAGTATGGTGCGTCCCGCAACGAAACAGAAATTTGCGAAAACCGTATGTTTATTTTTATAAATCACGTGGGGTAACTATTCGCATACACAATTTATGTTTTTTCCTTTTCAGAACTCACAGATTTATAATTCGTTTAAAAATAAGACGTGACTCTATTGATCGTGTTGTTGTTTTGTACATGTATTCGTTTGAGGTGGATGAGTAGTCGAATAACGTTCCGGAAGTACTAATTTTAGCACAAAGATGTTCTAGTAAACAAACATCACATCGATTAGAAACGGTTTATTTGTCATTTATTTATTCATTATTTCAAAGTCATAATTTTTCAACTAACTCTCTTGAATAATGACGATTTCATTGTGCACCTCTATTCAGACGACCGGTTCTACGACTGCGTATCTATGTTCCACCTATTCGGTACAGATACAAATAAAAAAAGAAACTGAGCCGTCGTGAGACGGCCACTGGTGTTATTGATATTTAATTATTACCGACAACGTATTAAAATAAAATAAAATTTTGGTAATTAGACAACTTATTAATACGCGTGCAATCGATATGCATATTATAAAAGCTATACGACACATATTTCCACACCAATACATCAAAATATATAAATTTAGAAATGATTATAAAGGTACGGTTTCCCTGCAACGTTTAGACATGGCGTTATACACCGAAACCCTAAATTATGTATTTTGTGTACAACTGGTTTCACTAATCGTGTTTGACGTGGTGCGTCTATCCGTCAGATGTCCTGCATCAGTATCGGCCTGCAACAGTGCTGCGTCAAGATGCTCAGAGTTAATATGTCAACTAGCAAATACAAGTACATGTAGACGTAACGTTAGTACACGTAATATTAGTTTCTTTATTAGTTCATCTTGGATCAGATGAAATTGAATTGTACAAGATTTAGATGAAGTAATTTCCAAAATGTTTCATCATCGTTAATCGAATTAAAGAATCTTTCAGAGTTTCTCGCGTAAAATAGACTTTTGTAAGATTTTTTTTTGATTTTTTTTTTTTGAATCAAGGTAATTCATTTTAAATTTCTTTATTACAAAACAGTAACTCACAAATAATATTATTACTATCAATAATACTGTCGAAAATCCAATTTTGATTCATTTTGAAAAATTTAAAAAACAAAACTTAGTAGTAGATATTACGTGCGGAAAAGACAACAGTCGCAGTGGTGTAATAATTAATTTCATAAAATTTAACTAAAAAGAATAGATTATAATAATAAAATGTTCGGCTTCTGATGTTACAGAGAAAACAGGGTAAACGCAACGTCTGGCCACTGCGTCAAGACTTGGCGTTTCGTTGTGTCTGAAGGAAAACTGTACCTTAACATATCATATATATGCCTACTTTTATACCGGTTTAAACAATTTATATCAATCATTTTATTTTGCATTACATACGAGGTGGACACTCAATAATAACGGTGAGTTATTTGGTTTTGGTTTATTTCATATTTTGTACGTACCATACAATATTTAGTGAGTAGTATTAGTACAATGTAGTTGACTTAGAAAAAGGCTACTAAAGATCTGAAAAAAAAAACTGTAAAATCTAATAGCAAAATGTAATACAACCTCCGAAATCACGCGTGGCGTTAAACTCACAAAAATTAGACCTTTGTCGTGCTAATGGTGCCGGAACGCATGAAAACAAGTTAAAACCCTTACGCTGAAGATGACATATCACAGGGTTGGTTGAGGTTAGGTACGTAGCCAGACGATTTCTATCAGGAGGACCAATAATTTCGGACCCTTGTATCGCTTTCCATAATTCGTATCCTACGAGAAACTTGTTGATATAGAGGGCACTATTCGATACCTATTCCCATTTACTACTATGTTTGTATGGTACGGCCAACCATAACTACTGGATCCAATATTTAACAACTCCAAGAAAACGTTTTCTACGATTACATGATTTAACATAATAATTATATATAGGTATATATATAAATTGTATAAAAATCAAAATCATAATAAATTGCACTATGGAACGGTTATGTCAATGGATTTATTTAATGTGTATGAGCTACAAGGATAGCATATTTCTGATACTTGGTAAAAATAATTTGCACATGAATTCTAAAAGAAGGGCCGTGGTAAATTCAAGAGGACTCGACCCAGCCCCTCCCTAGCCGCCTGCCTGGTTGAGGAGTTGCAATTAGTGCGAGATACAGGTGGTCGACGCGCAGACGGACGGTCAGACGGAAATCGGAAACCGATTCGCGAGTTTCGAGACCATCGTCGGGTGAACGAATCGCGGCAGCGCGCGCGTGCGCTCGACATCGACATCGACAACAATGTAAACGATAATGTTACGTAACGGCAATTGCTCCGCAGGTGGTTCGCGTTGTTCACGAACGCGCCGAGGACTATTATTACTATCGATCATTTCCATCGCTGTCGTCGGGCACCGTAGGTGGTTCTGTCTGCGCACGCCGTACATCTCTCGGCACGTGGCGGAGGACTGCTGATGAAGTCCCTTCGGAATAAGCTCGAAAACCGTGTACAGCCACGAGTTCCAATCGTTAGCGCGTCGTCAACGTGAACTCCTAAGACTCGAATCGGACCGATCGTCGTCGTGTATTATGTCTTCGGAGAAAAATACATTTTTTATTCGATTCTTATTCCGTTTGAATTTGCAAACATTTTCGTAACAATGCGGGCAACGGATTCGCTCGGAAAACACGACATTAAGTGGTTAATTTGATTTCAACCTTGGGATATCTTCTTTTTCACAAGCTACACCATTATAACTATATATATATATATATATCAATTTGATTCCAAGTCACTTAAACTAGTTATGGCATTCGTTTTAGTGCTTCATCGGACGGGTGAAACCATCATTTTTGTTCATAATCCCGTCTGAGTTAAGCTGCACGATTGACATTTTTTTGTGTTCAAAATTTATTGATCATACGATGGAAACTACTGATTTTTATAAATATGAGTGGATGATCAAATCAAGATTTTTTTTTTTTAATGTTCTAATAACGAGCTCTGCGAGTTATTCAATACTGGAATATTCTAATGAAATGTGAAATATAATTATTAATTATTTAATTTTGTTATACGTATAAAATAAATTGTCCGGCGTTCAATAAATATAAGAGCAACAAAACGTATTGCGAAAGGGGTAGGTACCAATATTTCTTTGAAGGGAAAACATATGGGTGTTTTATTTTAATACTTTTGGATTATGAATGTCTACAGTACGAGAATTTATAATTAAATCGGAATGAATATTTGACACAGCAGTTAATAGGGAAATAATTAGTTTCAAATACAACAAAAATGTTTAATTTTTAATCATTCGGCTAGCTCGTAATAGGTGTTTAGTGCAATGCTTAGGCTGAATGTAAATGTTTAAAAACGAAATGCATTGTCTGTTTTCTTCGGGCGTTTAGTAAAATGCTTGAATTTAATGTGCACCTAAAACCATACGGCGTACATGTTCGTATGATTATGTGCGTATGTGTTTGTTCGAATATGATGCGCGGACGAACGTTTTATGAACGACAAACGTAGGATGAACATGTTTATTTCGGACAAAATTGGACCGACAGGACTGCCGCCGCCAAATTATGGCATTTGGTGGTCGCCTGCAGCGATGACGGCGACGTTGGCCCAGTTTCACGTTAATATTTGTCACCGGCTACGATTACTTACTACGTGTGCGCGCTTATATTGTATTTAAATATAGTACCCGCCGAATGGATTGATAAAGATGATATCGCGCAGCTCGTGTACAACAACGCACCATTCGCCGTGAAGTACGCGCAGATGGCGATGAGCGGAGAAACAAGAGTCGTTTTACGTCTGGAACACGCCGACACCGAGTTTTACAGAAAAATGAAGAGAAAAATAGTGTGTGAAAAGGTGATTCGGAGAGAAAGATAAGGGAAGGGAGAGAACAGAAATACGAGAGAAACTACCTACGACACGGAGTGTTTATTAATGAAATTTTCGTCGTTTGTGAGGAATTTTAATCTGAACTTGGCTCCGGTCCCCCGAGTAAAATATTCGAATACTATTACAGGCTGTTATGACGACTCGTAAACCTTTTAAGTGCATCTTTATAACGGTTTCGTCGTACTCGGATCAACCTTTTCAACCTACATCACGGCCGGAATCTTTTAAACCTTTTAATTATTGCTTTTTCCGTGGTAGAAGTTCCGGGAAACCTGTAACAATGATTTCATGGCTAGAATGCAATTAATATCCCAGAATAAACAGTATATCGCGTTTAAGTACCACTTTAAATAAAACGTATTTAAATTCGCTCAACGATTTTTTTCTTCTTCTTGTAACAACGAATCTAATGTTAAACGTTGCCCAATAATCGTTTACATTCGATTCGATAATGGAAAACTTGTATTTTTTATGTTTTATAAACGAATTTAAGGTAAACAAATGAAGACTTTCATCTGATGCATACGATTTTAGTTTAGATTAGGAATCATGAAAAGAGTCTAAAATAAAAGGATTCGATACTTCGTGATTGTGGTTGTTGACTCTAGATATTATTGTACCTACTTGACGATTTGTACGGTTTTGTCTTAAATACGCTGATTTTTTGGTTTTTTTTTTTTTTATATCGCTACTATGTATATATATATATATATATCATTAAATTCTATAGAATAAAATACAGGTACCATAGCTATTGTTAATGCTGGAATAAATTAAAAATCGTCTGTATAGAACGTTTGTGCGTTTGTTTGGTGTATGTAACGTGTATACGAACATATTGTGTCGATAATTAATCGCGCACGCAAATTACCGCAAGGCATGAATAATAATTAAAATTGATTCAACTAATGAGTCTGAACAGAATGCGCACGGATTACGTAACTTGAACGACTGATTTTTTTTTTTTTTTTATTCATATTTACGTTTTCAAATGCACGCGTTATCATCTTTTTCACGAATGATCATTTATTCAAAAATTGTCTTTGTACCGCAGTTTAACCCGCCTGCGCTTGGACATATTTAGGGCCAGTTGTAAAGTTCGTTGGTTAAACGACGATTCGTTAATCGTCGATCAAATTTTAAACATAAATCCTAACTAGTTGAGTTGTACAGTTGTACAGATAGTTTATCTGTGATAAGTTAATCAACGAATTATACAATATTTTCATTGATTTTGATTGTAATCGGAATACGTTTTTGTGATAGTTGTTTTATTACTTATCTTATCAAATATTATTTGAAATTAATATTTTTTCCAATATAGCATTTGGTTTTTTTAATATTGCTATTTTAAATTTACTCTGATCATTAAGGAATTCCCTAGGTTGAAAAATAATAATGTTCAGTTCTGTAATATGTATGAATTTTTCCGCTAAAAACTACAAAATATGCATTAAAAATATATACAAAAAACATCAAATATAAATTTTAGCTTAACAAAAAAATACACCAATATATACAGAATAAAATTTATTTTACCTTAAGTATAAGAAGTTAAAAATACATTATAATGTTAAAATATTTAATTGTTATCAGTTGTTATTTTTGTATTTTATATTTTTTTAATATTATATACTAATTTAAAATATGAGCGTTACGCCGTGATACATTAGTTTTTTTTAATTTGGTCATATTTGAACCGAAAAATGTTTGGAACAATACGATTATACAAGTTGATAATTTTGTATTTATCTAACCGTCAAATTAAATTATTTTTAAAAAAAATTCGAAAAATGTATTGAAATATACATTTAGTTCTTAATATCTCAAAAATATGTATTTAAAATATAAAACCATAAAATAAGCAAAAATATAAAAATTAAAAATAGTAATATTTGATTTAGTACATCATGGATAAAATTTATATCTAGGCTCAAATTAAAGTGGAGCAATGTATGCAATTTCATACACATCTGAGCTCTAGTCCTAAGACAGTTAATTAACAAATTTACGAGAAATATGAGTTTTGAAAAAATAAATCAATAACAATGAATTTGATATCTTGTAATAAGTAAAAAAAAAATTAATATAACTGATTAGTGTTTAACCGACCTCGGATGGTTCATTAACTTTACGGACCTGTAATCAATGATTAGAAGGTTAACCGACACTGTACAACTAGCCAACATCGTCAATCATAGTTTAACACTTAATCACTATGTAACCAACAACCGTACAACTGGCCCTTAACCACATCTTAAACACGCGTTTCGCTAAAAAAACCTATATCCTATATTATGATGTACGTTTGTTGTCCGTTTTCCATTACAATAGACTTGGAAACACGTAACGATGAAAAATGAACCCTAATCGTGTGACTGTGTACGGAATATATGCTACTGCTTTAATACTAGCTGATACGCAGATGCGTATTTAGGCACAGGCCCTGTAGGCCTAGGCCTAGAGCGGCAATATCGGGGGGGGGGGGGGGCGGCAAATTTCAACGATTTTTTTTTTTACAAAATTATAAAAAGTATTATTCATTTGATGAAATCAATCTTAACTAATTTTTTATTCACTCAAAATTAAACATCTATCTACATGTATCTACTATATTATACACATACACAACACAGTACGAGCACATGGATAACAAAACATACGCGCATTCAATGCGGGTTCAATTTCTCATAAAAAGACAGACAGACAAACACCATACTATATAGTTAAATAATGACAGGGAAATACCCGCTTATCGTTATGGAGCCGTCTGTCTTTAAATCCACAAGCTTCGGAAATAATAGAATTTGCCAATGAGTTACAAGAATGTTACAAAGGTGATATTGAAAAAGCATTTTTAACAGTATGTATACAATTTAAATCCGATTTGGAATCTTAAAATAAACAAATGAATTGCATTTCTTCTCTACAAATGTGTAAATTATTACGAAAAGATACTCTTACGGACGTGTGTCCTAATATAGATACGAGTATAACACTTAGAATATATGTTTGTACTCTAATTTCTAACTATACTATTGAGCGTTCTTTTTCATGTCTTAAACGAATCAAAAATTATTTAAGATCGACTATGGGTACTGAAAAGCTCAATAGTTTGGCTATATTGAATATCGAAGCGGATTTACTGTCGACTTTAAATTGCGATGGTTTAATTGATGCATTTGCTGAGGGAAAAAGTTTAAAGTTTTAATGTTTGTAATTTAATGTTCATTAACAATGTATATTTTTTAATATAATATTATAATATAATAAATTGTATATTTAAATATGTTTTATTAATAATTTTTGGAAGGCTGGAGGGGGGGGGGAGGCGGCGAAGTGGAAAATGCCTAGAGGCGGAAAAACCTTAAATGCGCCACTGCTGATAAGTGTATCTGCTGAGAGTAAAGTGTTGCACAGAGAATGTTGTCAGTTCTATTACAATACATATTTAAATATATAGTGATTAAAATGTAAGTAAGATGATGGCGAAAACGATAAGCGATGGCTTATGAAACAAATAATAGAAAATAGTCATACTATACTTTTTAGAAAACGTCCGACAACGTTGCATTGATTAAAGTTTAAATCATCCACTTCTAATCCGACAAAAATTAATATTCAATTACACCGATAATGAGATTGGAAAAAAAAAGTATTTATAGTTGATGACGGCCAAACGTGTAATTGCTCACCAAATTAAATCGAAATCTTTCACTGTTTTTATAAAAAATCGTTTCAGTATTAAATCAAAATCTTTTTTAAATTAGAGTATCCAACCTACATATTACGCATAGCAGCGTAATACACGAAGGCCGAGAAAGTGCTGGGTAATAATTAAAAATCCCGTAACTCGCCCACGAATGACTTGTAATCCGATATTTTCGCATAGTTAATACTTCATTTATTTTTTTTTTTTTTTTTTTGGCGCTTGTCATTATATATTATTATTATAAATCGAATTTCGTAAATGTACGTCGTATGATCCTATAGACACAACCGGCCGCGTCCGAGACAAATCCGTTGCTATAGTGTAAGATTATTCAAATTGTGTATAAAATTCGAATTTGATTTCATGCGGACACCAACGTCGTGATCAGATTTTGCTCATCGTAGCGTGTAGGTCTGGGTTTCTTCTCCGGCACACACGCACGCGTACCCACATACAGAAAAACTCACGATGGCGCATATTGCCAAGTGAAACTGTACTATGTCATTCTTACTTAGGTTTTCGATTTTTATTTTAAGGTTAGTATGCTCATATGTATCCGGTACATTTTTTACAGCTTTTTCAAGCAAGTCATCATGTTAATCATAGAAAAATGTTGCCGTGGGCTAAATAGGATTTCGAAATGCGACTATATATATATATGCGTTGTATGCGCACAGATATATGATAGATATATGATACTAATAATATTTTTAAATAACTATTAACATCATGATAAATAACTCATAAAATTGACCGCTAACATTTCGTACGTAATTCAATACTACAAATCTCCGACTCTATCGTTTTACATCAATAAGCATTTTATATATTATTAACGAGTATCGTGAGTTTTTTTTTTTATATAAATAATACGCTTTACGTTTTAAAATCGTTTCAGATATTATAACAGTGATGGTGTATGACAGGAATGTATTTTATGATGAGTATAAGCTTATTCAAAAACCCTCAAATCGAATAAAAAACCTATTATATCATAGATTATGAACGACTTGAACTATGAAACATCGAATAATCAAAACAGCGCAAGATTATTAATTAAACAATAAAACTACTATATTCTTAATCGCAGTTACAAAAGTTATCAAGTTGTGCTGTGTACAAACAGTTAACAACGATTCTCATAACATCTATAGATTTTTAGTTAGAGACTATCATAGAGTTATTGGACCTGTTAGCTATTAACACGAGTAGAAAAATTAGAAATAAAAAAGTGTTTTTTCCATACGCCTATTTTTATAAATCTAGAAAAAAAGTTATTTTTAAAATCAAATACCTAGAAAAAAAGTTATTTGATTTTACGGAAAGATAATATTAGTTCAGTAATAGTAAGGTATTTTTAATTCCATAAATTTTTAATATTTTTTGATACAAAAACTAGTTCGATTAACAACAAATTTTTATTACTTGTACCTTATTAATACCCACAGCATTTATTTTTTTCATCTAGTCCTCTTATTTCGACTTTCTCCATTGAAGTCACCTACTGAATTCAGCATAATCAGTTTAGTCGCTATGTTACTATTGAAATAAAACATTACAAAACCACCCTAAAATTTGAAATATTATTTTAATAACAATAATAATATGATATTATTAGATATCATCGGCGAAGCCCATTCGTTGTATTTCATAGTGTGTCACATCACATCTCTTAACTTTTTCAAAACTATAGAAATAGACTATAGTCCGTAAAAATCATATTTTATATCTATCTGTTTATATAAAAACCACACTCGAATGATACCATCCCTGTTCAATATTTCACTCCATGATCTCATTGAAAATATATTTCTATTGATGTGTTTGACATTGTTATAATTACTAAAGGGTCATATTGGGTGTTTGTAATTTTTTTTAAACTCTAACCTTGTAACCAAATCTCAATTTATATCCGTTGGCAACCTTTTCATGATTATGGTTTATAATATTGAGCCAAGCGTTCCCATCAACCATCGATGAACTTGACCCATATTCGTATTAATTAAATCAAACGTCTATGTGTGTAGATTTTGCATACACTATTTTGAGTTATCGACTCGCGACAATTGTGAATAGTAATAAAACTGTTGAGAATAAAATATGTAGTATAAATTAATGTCTATAAGATTTATTTTACTGGCTCTTCGATAATATTATATTCTTCGTTAGTGTTATCAAACACGACCGAGTAAAGTGATTTATCGAGGGCTTATATAATGGTCATGTTTATCGTTATTCATTAGTCAAATTCTAGGTTTTCTAATAATAACAATCTGCTGTTCTGATCGGAAAAATTACCATAACCATTAAGAGTCCATGCAAAGATAATTTTTTAGAAATGCAGAAAAAAAAAGGTAAATTTATAAATTTATCATTCTCTGGGATATACTCGTAAGATGTAATTAATATTCTCGTAGATAGGTTAGAAATTATACATACAGAAATTAATAGTGAAAAAGATTTTAAATATTCTTTCTGTGTATAATATTTGTCTTTGTAAGCTATTTAAATATTTAAGGAATTTATATAAGTTTGGGACATTTTTTTAGGGTGTAATTTTGTTTTAGATGTTTAAGGTAGAAAAAATCGAATTAACTTCAGAAAATGAGAACATTCATTACAGATAATTATTTTTGCATAAAAAAAAAGACCACTGTAAACTAAACAGTTTTGTTTCATTGGACCAGCATACTATAGTAGTTTTTTTTACGTTTTTCTAATTCTTAAGAAACCGTTTTATTCCGCGACTATATGGTGTATAATACACCGGGTATCTATAATTTTATGTGGAAGAATACTTGCTCCTTGTATAATAATATAATCATTAATATTTAATAGTTCCGTTACGGTTTTATTTTAGAAATACCTATTACCTCTGAAGAGCGCCGAAAACTCTGGACTCATCGAGCCATCGGTCGTCGACGAAATATTTTATCAAGTACCTGATTCGTTATGCCGTATTATACTCGGTTCTCCGTTTGCATATGAGTTGTAATGATCATTCGCTGTTTTCAGATACCCGAGATCCTGATGGAGCACGAAAAATTCCTAAAAGATTTGCACAAGCGTCTCGAGATTTGGGACGCGCACCAGAGAATCGGTGACATTTTATTAGAAATGGTTTGTACACGCATAACAATCGAACCGTAAACTCGAAAACTATATGAATGTGTCGTTTTTTCTTTAGTTTTCCAAAAAGCCTGTGATAGATTCGTACACATCGTTTATAAACAACTGGAAACAAGCCAAAGAAGCTATCAAAACAACGTGCAACTCCAAACCAGCGTTCGCGAGATACTTAGAGGTACGATGGTGAAAAAAATTCGCCAAATTTCTTGATGAGCCGCGACCAGACAATGCGTGGATACGTATGATCTCGAACGGATTCGAAAATAATTTTCTGTTTCTTTTGTTTTGCAGTCCACAGCTCGGGAACACAAAGGAAAGTTGGCACTCGATTCGCTGCTCATCATGCCCGTTCAACGGATACCCAGATATGAACTTCTCATACAGGTATTTATCGTTAATTACTAGTGATATGCAAGCGGTTCGCCAATGTTTATCGTGCACGCGGAGCTACGAACATTATTAGAACAAAAAAAAAAAATCTGGTTTCGGAACACGTACTTTTTCGATGGTTTTCCCACGAAAAACGACACAACCGTCTCAAAGGTTCGGCTTTTGTTTTTGATATTTTTCAGACATTGCTGAAACATACCGAGTCAACGCATCCAGATCACGAGTCGCTGATCGAATCGCAAAAGCAAGTGCACGATATGGCGGTGAAAATCAACTGCACCGAAAGAGACAACTTAGAGTTGGAGCAGATCGAATCTCTGATCGACGGGCTGATACATTTGGCGGCCACCGACCGAACATTCCTCAGACACGACTTGGTGACCATCGTTTCCGGGCAGTCGATGAACCGTAAGGAACGAGCGCTATTCTTGTTCTCCGACTTGCTGATCGTCACCAGCATCAAAAGAAAGAGCGGAACCATACGTAAACCGTCGACGTGAGTACCTTCATTCGACACGTTGTTTGACATATAAAATATACTGTATTTTACTGCTGTCCTGACTTGCCCGTAATCTGTCTGTGAGGCTGTTGTAAGCGACCGTAACCACTTGAGAAAGATATTGGTACCTTTAGTGACAATACGGAAACATTAAAAACCATTTTGGAATAAATTGGAATTTCGATAACGCGAATCAATCGGGGACAGAAATAAAATATTTATCAAACGACACGCATATACTTTAATTTTAAGTTACATCAACCTTAATAGGACGCCACATCCGTATATGTTGTATCTGTCTTTCGAACGTACAAAATTGTAAATTTCCATTCAGATTTTCAAATATTGTTGATAGCTTTGATATAGTATCTACTGTTAACACTAATCGCACAACGAAAACCCGTGGCCACGTGTAATGGACAAACAAAGCGGATGTCGTTTGAAGCGGCCGAAAACAAACCTTCGAAAATCCCATCGAATGCCGTACTCGCTCGCTCCATCGCAGATCTATTTGATCTCGTTTTTCACAATCGACTTGTTAAGCCCCGTAGTCATTTGGTGTGGTTGATTCGTTGCGATCCACTGTTGGTTGTGGTCGCGCAAAATATTTTTGACTGCGTTTCTGTTACTGATGATGGCTTAGAACGTTTCAAACATTTTATTATTGTAGCGCACTAATGAGCCAAAAACCGCGCTATGCTGTGTTTATAATACAGTAACAGATCTGTAGCTCATTTAAAGAGGGGGCGAATTGGTATCATAGATTCATAGGTACTAACAATGACGTAACTGAAAATAAATTTCTGGGGGAGGGAAGGTCCAAATTTGTTTTAATATACTATACATTTATAATATTTTTCACGTCCAAAGCATTTTTGAATAATTTTAGGGAGTTCTGGACAACTGGACACATCTTTAGTTCACTAGTCACTTACAAATCGACATGCATGGATTTAAAAATTAGTTTTCAATAATTTAATCCTTAAAATTGTTCTGTATATATTTATAAATTTGATTAATTAATTTTTAAACTACTTAAACTGTCTAGAAAAAGTCTAAAAATAAATATATCAATATCTACACTATCATTGATATCAGTAGATATCTGTTCTAAAAAAAAAAAAAAACAAAAAATTAATCAGTATTAAAATCCAATTTTCTTTTATTCGATATTAAAAAAAATATTGTATTATATTTTATTAGTATATTTAATGTTCTTATAATTAATTAGAGTAACAATTGTATGGTTCTTTTTTTATCAGCCACAAATCGATCAATTATTTTTTCCACGTCAATATGTATGTCCCTAGGTGTATTGATTAAAGCTAAGCCAATTAATATTTTCTCACCCATGCGTGACCTCAACCCATTCACGTTTTTGATCTAAAAAAAAAGTAATAAGCAAAATACTAAAAGCAGGAAAGCATATTATGGACATATGGTCATTATATGGACAGAAAAGTTAAAAGAAGTAAAATTAAAAATAAGCTGTATAACATAAATGTGGCAAATTGAAAAATGTATTTTATGGTAACCTCTAATATTAAGGAATTCTCTAACCTGTGTAAAGTAGAAAAACTATGTTTTGCCGAAACCGTGCTTATAGGCAAAGCAGCAAGAATATTAAGCAATAAAATAACTGAAGGATATATTATTTCAGAACATTCATCTTAATGCTTGAAATACATTTCCCGGTAAAAATTTAGCTAAAATTTTTAAATTTAATATTATGAAGTTATTTGATATAAATTGTAATTTTTTACCTTTCAAGTCTATAGCTATGCCATTTTTGTTTCCATAAATCAATTTCTGATTTCATCAGTACATTATTAATTTTATTAAGAAATGGATAACTAGTTTTAATCGTGTTTACCATATTAGTAATATTAATATTCTGAGACCATTTACTTAGGTTTTTCGGAATAAAATATATCAGTGTATGGATTGTCTGGTTACCCTGGCCATGAAATCTTCGTTTTAAATCTCCAATTATGCTATCCAATTGTGGAATAAAAATTGTGATTTTATAATAGTCTTCACAGTTATCGATATTACTTGGATATGGTCTATTTTTTTGATAAATATTGAGTATAGGTAATTTTAGTTCTATATCTAATTGATCCATTATAGATTTACATTCACAATAAATATTTTTGAATACAATATCATAATCAAAACGGTTTTCTTCCAATACTTTTACTATATCTTGCACTACATTACTTGCCGATAATATGTCATTATTTTTCCCTTGTAAAATATTACTTGCGTGATAAGTAGGCTTAGGGACTTCTAGCATTTGCATACTTTTTTTAATTATTGTTAAATATAGCAGAGTGCGAAATAAATTCGTTTTTAGATGCCATGATATCAGATCTAAAATTTGAATGTGCATATTTTTGCATATTTGATAGATTTTGCAGGAGAGTGCATATTTTAAAATTGTTATGCTTATTTTGCATATTTTGACAATTTTTTTAAATTTAAAATTAAAAACTATACATACATATAACTATATATACATATTTCAAATGACCGAAAAAAAATGTACTAAATATTTCCAATAATATGCTATCTGCAAACTACCTCACATATCTCGTTATAATTTTTGTGCTAGTATAAATAATACTATAAACCCGTATCGATCGTTTCTGAATATCGATCGGATTTCGATAAAGATAATTGATATAGAATAATAGAGTATTTATTTAGTGTTCAGTTCAGTCGATTATTATCCGTCGTTATTTTTGCGTCTCGCAACCATGCAACATCGAATCATACATAAAACATCATACATATTTTGTACATTTGTACATTATATTTAACATTATGTAATGCCGAAAGTACAACAGTCTACGAGTAGCCGACTACAAAGTTTTGTTTCGGAGTTTAAAGATACATTTACATCCGATGGACACGTTTTATTTTATGTACTATGTGGTCATTTTTTTTTTTAATGCATATAAATCCATATTATAATGCATATTTAAATGATTTTAGAAGCATATTTGCATGCATATTTGTGTATTTTTTAGAGCTATAAATCCCTAAGCCTAGTGATAAGTAATAGAGAGTACTGATGATAAAGAAAATATTGTTATTATAAATTCACAATTGCACAATGACAATATTAATGTCTTTGCTTTAGATGCTGAGACTGTGTCTTCCCGATTTGACACCTCAGTTAAGGCTTTAATAATTTTTGTTCATGAACTTTTAAATTTTAGTACACTGTCATGCCTTTCAACCCACCGTGTTTCGCATAGTTTCACAAAAGAGCGATTAAGTATTTTTTCAAAACAAAATTACATTTAGCTCATATTTAATTAAAAAAAACGAAATCACTCGCTGCATAATACCAACACTGTTTCGAATAGATTGGACTGTCAAAGATCATGAAATAGACAAATTAAGTGTATGATTATTACTAGGACAGAAGAGTGCACGTTTAGTGAATTTTTGAATATATTAAACTCCTCCTTTTAAAGTTGATTCCATAAATGAACAACCATCAATAGAAATACCAATGCAGTTATTCAAATTTAATTCAATTTTACTCATAATTTTAATAACTATTTCCCCCAATAGTTCTCCTGTTAGTTTTGGCTCAACTATAACATCTTCTTTGTGCTTTTCATCGTCATTATTTCCATGTCACCATCATTATCATCATTACAATCTTCATTACTAGCTTCATCATTATTATATTTTACCCCAAAGTTATTATTACCATTATATATTTTGTTATAGCAGTCAACAAAAGCTAGAAAACGTTCAAAAACTTTACCTGTGATAGTGTATATCGAACACTTAAACTCATTTGTGAAATTTCAGAAATGTCTGTAGTTTCATCAAAAATAATGCTGTAAAATCTAGCCACATTAATTTAATTTATTATATAAGATGTTATTTATTTTCTAATACACTCAATTAACTCATTTTGTATGTGATAACTTATATAAGTTGCTTTTTCATGAGCAGATTTTAAATGTAGTTCAAGAACTGTATCTCCTGATGACATTTTAAACTTCAGAAGTTCCCTGAAATTCCCTTGGTTAGTAATTGATGAAGACTTTTAACTTAGATCTGAAGAAAAAGAGCTGTACAATAGATGACCATCATCTCTATGACCTCTAAGGGCAATATTTTGACGACCAAGGAACATGATGGATTTAATAATAGGTTTTAAACGTCGATTTTCTTTAATTTCCTTCATACGTTGTTTATCAAGCATATTTACAACAATTTGTTCTAGTTTTATATAATTTTTTTAAAAATCAAAAGCGAATTGAACACAATTTTTATGGTATATATTATTCTGATGTGTTTCTAAATAGCCATCTACTCACAATAATTTAGAATATTGATCTAGCTTTTCGGTTACAAGTCATTTTAATAGTTCAGTATTTCTTCTACCACCTTTTTCAGAAGCCAAAAATAGTACACAAAACTTACAAAATAATGCAGATTTAGCAATAGAATATTCAAGCCAACAATATTTTTCAAAATGGTTTTTTTTTCAAATAACGTTTTTCTTCTTTTCCTTTTTTTCATGGGTAGAAAATAAAGTCATTATTTGGTACATTACAATGGTTAAGGAGTGTATATTTTTTATAGTCATCTACTTGTTGACCCCATAAATTTCCTATACCTAATGTTTGACCTAAATAATAAATTAAACATAGAATCTACTCTGTTAACAATTATACTGTGTGTACTTAGTGTGTATAGATATTACAGACACTTAACAATAATATAAAAATATAGTTACAACAAAATAGGTACTATTATTTTTATTAATATATAAATACCAATGTACAAGTTAAATAATATTTAATATTAAATTAATCATAAAACAACAGAAATATTACTACCTTTTTATGTTAATAGACAAGATAAAAAGAAAACTAATATATATATCATAAATTCATTAATAATATAACATAAATTACATAGAACAACATTAACATTGATTTACCAAGGTTTAAAATTTAAATAGATACCTGTGACTAATTTGTTTTCCTCAGAGTCATGGTCCTTTGTGGAACTATGTAATAAAATGCATTTCTCATTTTCTATAAATATAGATAAATACTTATTAATATGTAATATGGATAGTGGATGCATTATATATTATAATACATTAATAAGAACAATGATTAGTGATTAAATAATTATTGAGATGCAATTGAAATTTCATAAAATTGTATTTTTACATGGTTAAAATAAAAGGATATAGAATTAGTATTGAACAAATTTAAATTTAGTTAAAAAAAAAATTTATTAAAAAAACAAAACACAAATTGAAAGTATCTGCAACTGGAAAATTTATATCTGACTATGATACAGTGAAAACTGGGATGGGATCATTTGGATTAATACTATTGATGTCATCTAAATATTAAAAAAAAAAAAAAAAAAAAAATTGAAACAGAACTCTTTTATGTCAGTACATAATTTACTTACCATTCCCTGTATTCATTATAGGTTTCTTATTAAAGAATTGGTATAAATTACTTCGTTTCATTATTCAAACGGTTTATTATATTTTTGTTAATTAATTTAAAAAATAAACAAAATAATATATAAAAAATTACAAAATGAAAATGTATTTTATAAAACTTATAAATGATAACATATGACGGTGCTGATTGGCAGTAAAATTATTTTATTTGTTATCGTATCAATAATCAAAAACTACGATTATAAATAATATCTTTTATTCTCTCTATTATTTATTGCCGTTTCAAAAACTATAACCGGTGTCTAAAACCACGATTTAAGATAACATTATATTATATTATATTATCAAAATATAAAAATTGATAAGATATTCAAAAGAATAGCTTTTTTGTGATAATTTATTAGGTTTGAAGTTATAGTTACGACTTGTGAATTTTATATAACCATTATATAATAAAGCGCTTTTTCAAGTAACAAAAAAAACCCAAGGGGGGGGGGGGGGCGATCGCCACGTCACCCCCACCCCCTTATATCCACCATTGTTATAATTGATGTTGTGAAAGGAGTTATGTGAAATACTATTATTGGATATTTTACAGGACTTCGCCAAACAGCGTCGTGAGCAATTTAGAAGCGAACAAATACAAGTTACTCATGAAGATACCGTTGGACGATGTTGAAATAGTTAAAGGTAACGTAACCTTGCTCGTGTACAAAGTTTATTATAAAGAAGCGTATACAAAATTGATAATCCGTTATCGCCGGGGTGTTTTTGTGTGGTTTTTCGCATACATTTTAACATGTATATATCCCTTTGATTAAATCATATTTTTCAATTTAACTTTTATTTTAGTATTATTCCATTGGACAGACACATCACACGTAAATGATACATTATTTAAATTCTCGGAACATAAATATACCGTAGAAAACTTTGAACGTAACTTTTTTTATATAAAATCAATACTCGTAGGAAATGTACATTTTTAGAAAAGTAAAAATGTTCTGGAAATTTTAAATAATGCACAAAATAACGGTACCTATCGCGAGTTTTATTAAAATATTAAAGTTCTCAGCGTTGTGCTACACGATGGAAGTATGAGTTATGTGAAAATTCCGAAAACGACTAAAACTGTTATACAATATTTTGTTTCCCGTACAATCTATTCCATTCGCAGAATTCTAAGTGTTACTAAACATCTTTTGTACCACACAATATCATTTTTTACTGTCATTTTTGATAGCATGGCAAATCCCAGTGTTCAAACTTTTGCATTTTTCGTCTCAGTTTTATCGTAACTATTCATCACACGTTTTAATTATAATAAACAAACGCAATCACTTGCAATCTTCAAGTTGTGTTTTAATTTTTTTTTTCTCTCAGTAAAAGATGAAAACGTGCGCCGTATGCTTCGAGAAATGGAGTATTTGTCGGAAGACGTATCCACGTTGACACAAATGACCGACATGGTGTCGATGTTACATTGCCCGCACAGTCACCTGGAAGATTCGATAAAAGACATGCTCGGCGCACTGAACAAACAATTGTTGGAAAGGCAGGCGAGCGACACTCAGCTATGTTATTTGGAACTGAACTTGCACACCAGGTAAACGATTATTATCATTCTCTTTCGAGAGGGAAGGGGAGGAGGATTCGACGTGAAATGTAATTTGTGCACTGATTATAGAAATGGCACCGAGACGGTGTCGATCATGTTTTCGAAACCGGAGAAACGTGCCAACTGGGAGGAATCGTTCACCGAAGCCAAACAAAAACTCGGTAATTGCACCGCTTTCGCGAGACGGTTGAACGTAACTTTATTAATTTCCATTTGTCGTTTGTTTACCGGTCGCGCGCAGTACTGTCGACGGACCGGAGGCCGAACGCCGATTTCGTCGGTCCAGTGCCTATACGGAAGACCAGGGCCGGGCTGCAGTTCACGTGCGCAGCGCCAGCGTTGAACCAAAGGGACGTGTGGGTGTGCAACAGCGACGGGTACGTGGGCCAAGTGTGCGTTTTGAGCCTGTACCCCGAGCCGACGGTCACCTCGTGCAATGGCGTGTGCAACGCTCGCATATTGTGCGTTACCTCGATACCAGCACCACAACGCGCCGAGTAAGTCGACCAAACGACGGTTGGGACCCGTGAAAAGCGGTCGTTTTCTTTTCCACTTATTCTAACGTTTACTTTTATCCGTTCGTCCATCAGTCACACCGACGGCACGGCCAAGGACGACCGGAGCAGTAACCCGGAGATCAGCATATCGATCGAAGACACCGATCAGACGGGACCCGACATCAAGTTGGACAGGTATGTTAAATCCAAAGGGCTTCAAAACAATTTATATGTACGTGCACACACTTATAATGTCGCGTTTTCGACGTTCGTGTGCAGTTCGTCGAGCGAAGAGGACGATGACAAAGACGCTGGAAACGATCGTGTTCCGGACGGTGTGTACCCCATGGACCCTGTTGATTTCGAAGGCGAACCTACCATGTGGCTGGGCACTGAAGACGGTTGTATACACGTGTACAATTCGATGGACAACATCCGCATCAAACGGAACAAAGTGAAAATCCAACACGGCTCCGCAGTGCATTGTATCATGTGAGTGCAGCACGATGTGAATGAATAACCGATATAAAACCAGTACATTCATTATAACATTTTTTTGTAGTAAAAAAAAAAAAAATTATGGCTTCCTGGTTTTTTTTCCAAATTTTAGTATAGTTCAAAAGATATTTTATTCACTTGTATAAATAAATAAAACCTTACACCGATACACGATACCGTAAAAGTAATACGATGTCGTTGTTCCAAAAAAGTATGATTATCTCAATGTGAGTGGTGAATGTTTGATTTGTACATATAGCATGTCATATTATGTTACAAAACATAATAACTAAAATCAAGTTTGATTACCATGAAAATCTATTAGTTGGTAAAATATTAATTTTAATATTAATTATGAGATTCTCATGATATGGCATGAGATATTTTAAAAGGTAAAACATCGAAGTATAACATAATAACGATCAATCGAGAAATAAAAATGATTGTAAAATGTTAAACAGGAATACTAAAAATGTTACGATTAAACAAGTTATTTAAATTGTTTCGACGATTGGTTTTAAACACACATACGGGTTTTAAATTAATAAAACAAGTTATCAATTTCAAAATATACGATGATGTGTCAAATGATTGTACTCGATTGTGATGGTTTACCGATTTATTGTTTTTGCGGCCTTCTGTTTCAGCTACCTGAACAACCGAGTTTATGTTTCGCTGGCAAACGGTGATATATGCATCTACTACCCAGACACAAGTAAGTGCACTGAAATTATGTTTCGTTCAATTTTGTGCTCGAACAAACGGTAAATCTAACAACGGTAATCCATTACACGATTCAGATGGTAGTTGGAACACGTCGGATCCAGTGACCATCAATGTTGGGTCTGCTGCTCTACCGGTTTCGAAAATGTTGCCCGTTGGTGATAAGCTCTGGTGCTCATGTCACAACACTGTCAAGATATTCGATACAGTCACGTTGCAGTTCCAAGTGAGTTATAATGATCACGTCCGGTGCTCCATAGACATTGGTATAGTGGAGATTACGAAGTCATCTGCGATCTACGTTTCTCAGAGCAATATTAACGGTGAAAAAATAGTGTTTCGATGATCCTTTGCAAGTGAAATTCGAATAAAGTTGTGATGGCCGTTAATTAGGCCATTTACAGCGGAAAGGTTTTTCGTTTTCTATGAGTGTTTTTCAATTATAATATTACTTTTGTTATGAATATTTAAAAATTCTTGACAGCACGGCAGCACCTTTTGAAATATTAATTATTTAATAAATCAAAATACTCTACTGATATTTAATAGGTATGCTACTGAGCGCTGATGTGTAATTAAGACAATGTGGAATAGAATTATAAAAAAGTCGTCGATAACTTACCAACGTACTTGATTCGTTTTTGATAATGATCGTTTTGAAATGTCCTTTTTTGATAAATATTTATTATGCATTCGCCTTGATATTGTCTCGATAAATTCGATTAATGTCAAACATCATGGTAAAAGCTATACATTTCTCACTCCAAAAATAACTTCACCTTGAACCATCTCCACCATAAATAAGAAATCCTGGGATGCACCGTTGACTCGTTCTATAAAAGCGTATAACGACATCGTGTGCACGGCAATGCACATCGGAAATGGTACCGGGATCGTTTAACCGGAAACCCCGTACTGGGTATTGTACCGGCATAAACAGTTATATACGTGCACAGCAAATCGTAACCATAAACGATGCATGTCTAGATATTGTTTATTATCATTACAAAAAAATCGTTATTGACGTGTTTCAGCATTCGTTTGTTATCGGCGGCGACTCGAACCGATCGATTACCAACATGGCCGTGTCCGGAACGGGAGTGTGGCTGTCGTTGCAGAACTCGGCCGTGCTCCGTCTCGTCCACTCGGTCACGTACGAAGTGCTGGCCGAAATCAACACGGCTCCGGCCGTCACCAAAATGCTGTCGAGTAAGTCGAGCGACACGTGCACGCGGTTGTTGTACGTCGATCGAGTTCATTCGTGCGACAATCTGACCGTCGTCAATTCATCGTGGATACAAAGTCCGTTCGTGACTGGGAACTCGCCCCGATTTAATATTTATTAATGTTGCCAAATCGAATAACGGAGAACGACGCTGAAGCTGTTCACACAAGACGCTTTGCGTGACGCAGTGTTTTCTTTCTCAGTTCGTAAACCGTCGCGTGTTTCTCGTGCGAACCATTTCGAGGGACCGGGCTAACGATAAGTTGTCCCCAATGAATTGACGTCGCGCCGGATCGACGGGACACCCGTCGCACGGAACGATTTTTTCCCGACTCCTCCGGGGATGGTTTTCTCGATACCTCGTACACAACAAAACATATTTATTTATTATTTTTAAATCCCTCCTCATCGCCGTCCTCCGCTCCTTTCCGTAGGTTGCGACGACATTATCAGACAACACAAAGCGGCCTGTCTCCGCGTCACGTCACTGCTAGCGGTCAAAGACCTCTTGTGGATCGGTACCAGTGCGGGTGTTGTCCTGACCATGACCATTCCGGCCGTAGCCGCCAACACCGGCAAACTCGTCACACTTCCTGTTCCAATCGGTAAGAGCAAACGGCATCAACTCGGAGACGACAATCGGTTGACGGTCAACACGTGCGTGCCTATCCGAGATCGCGGTTTCGACGTAGGTGACGGGTGACGGGGAACGAGCGCCTGTAGATCTCTTATCGAAGAACACTTGTTAGTACAACTAACCGTGTACAGCCGATTGACCGTCGCCTTCTTACCAACGCTACCGGCATGGGCGAAACTTGGGGCGGTTGGCCCCCATAAATATTTTCGTTCAAAATAACAGATTTCGCGTTTGTGATTGAGATACAGTGCCGGCACGAGGGGTGTGCATAAAGTGCAACCGCACAGGGCCTCGCGCTTTTGAATCGGTTATAGGTTATAGCCTCGCGCTTTAAACTTTTATGTATATCAAATTATAAGAATTTTAAATCTTTGGAAATGTAATTTGTGTGTTCCATAGAAAAAATTACACCAACATTTAAAATTTTATCATACACTGATAGAATTATAATTATGGTATAAATTATAGTAATCGTTAACGAGTAAGAAAAACTTCGGACAATTTTATTTAGTTACCTTTTTCCGTCCAATATATTTTTCGTGGACAGAAACTACTGATTATTAAGTATAGGTAGAAATGTACGTATACATTTACATTTACTTACGATTTCGAGAGGTGGAGGGTAAACCTTTTTAAATAGAAAAATAAAACGCAACGACATAATTATCCAACAGTAACGTGTATGTGCGTCGGCATGCATTTCGTTTGTCTCGTCCATTCGTTTTTTCGAGTTTTTCATGTTTTATTTTTTTATTTTTTTTTGCTCCATACCTCTGTCTAGGCGTACCACACGGTCATACGGGTCATGTACGGTTCTTGACGCTGGTCGGTCATTTGCCACAGAACTTCTCCAAGCTGCGGCGGCAGTCGTTAAACCAGAGAAAGATTAGCTCTTCTGGCAAACTGTTGCTGATATCCGGCGGAGACGGGTACGAGGACTTCCGGTCAACGGCCGCGTCAGAAGTGGCCGGTCGCGAGGACTCTACCAACCACCTGTTGCTGTGGCACGTGTGAGATGATGATAGATACGATGGCACCGTAACGATCAACAGTCAACGTTCATTATAATATTATTATTATTATTATTATTATTATTATTATTATTACTATTACTATTATTATTACTATTCAATAATATCTCGACACGTAATTTTATGCTTATCCAAAACCGCACTCGTGCAATCCGTTTTTGTAGGACAACATTAAACTGATCGTTATTTGTATGAATAATACATACCGTAGGTAGAGACAGGACAAAGTTGACCAAGACTCTGCTTACTCCCCCTCAGCTGCCGTAGCAACCAATCACTTAGAACGATTTAAAATGTTTGAACTTTTGACGGGCCAATGATTTGCGCCGCCACAAACATTTAATTTTAGTTTTTTCTTCGTAGTCCGTGACAAGTATTCATTACTTAAACGTCATGACTTTGAGTTCGATGGTTGTAGGTGACTAACGGTTTTCGCGCTCCCTACTGAAACACCGTGATTAACTGTTACACACACGGTTCTACGTCGCACAAATCGGAAAAATTGTTTTTTTTTTCACATACGAATAGTAATAAGAATAGCAAAAATAATATATGATAAATACGAGTGTAGACTACTATGGTTCTTTGGCCAAGGCTTCAATATTTTTGCAACTGTCTCGAAATTTCTTTTATATCTTATCCAAACGTCGTTACTGTTGCACGCATACAAAGTCATGTTAGCTACACACAATATAATATATAATTTCTAACTGTAAAATTCGGATTGTCACTGAATTAAAATATGGAAAAAACTGTAATATTCTATGAAATGGTCCAACTGTTGGATTTTCTCGTATTACCACACGTATCATGTTTTATAGTTAATTAATTTGTTGCACTGAATATTTGTTGTTTGTAACAAAGTGAACTTTTCGCGATAACTCAATAATGAATGATCATTAATTCGTTGGAGTTTAATTTTTATTATTATTATGTATTGTTTTTTTTCTTATGATTTGTCTTGTTTATACAGTTACTATTGCAATTTTCTCACTATCATTAATACTATCATTATAATTATTGTTTATAATACCGATTTTTTTTAGTGTAACTTGTTAAAGAAGTATAAAATATAGTTAATACCTACGTTATTATTTTACTAAATAAATTAATTTTATAGAAATTAATTGCAACTATACTTATTTTATAACAATATAAATGTATACATATATGTAAGATGAAATTTAAATTTAATTTTAGCTAATTATTTCGAGTGAGAATTATATATATTATAATAGGAATATTAGGTACAGTATTCCTATATTTTCAACTTTAAATTATGTTTTAAAAACCGTTTTCTTAATGTTTATAAATCATTCTAAAAAATTATTATTTTTTTTTTTATTTATTAAGCATATTATACCATTTTGTATGTCAAGTAGATATGAATTTTATAAATTTAAATTTTTAAGTTATGAAATTATTTGTTACCAATTGTTATTGTATAATTAATAACATAAAAAATTAATTGGATTAAAAATTTTAATGAATACATATACCCGTAAGTTTCCTTTATGTCTTCTATTTATAGTACATAAATGAGTGTTAAAAATAAATCCCAAAATAAATTTATTCAATAAACCGTTGTTAAATGCAATTTTTTTTTTCATTATTATTATTATTATTATTATTATTATTTGACAATGAATTATTTAACCATACAATTAAGTACAATAAGTAATAATGAATAAAATATTTTTTTTTTAACATGGAAATTGACACGATGTAGAAAGGCTCACAATGAAGCTACCTACTTTGAATACTAGAGAGGAATAATTTTAATGAAAGATGTCTCTATACTACTTACATTTGAGTCTTCTATTGTTTGTAAATTGTTTGAGTATATTATTAGTAATGAGATCATATTTTGGGACTTTTCCATTTTTTAATTTGGTGATTGCATATTTTATTTCATTTGGAGTGAAGTGTTTTAAGGATAGAAAAGCGGGTAGAGTGCTGTTTAATGATTGGTTTATTTTTATTAAATAGCTGTTGGATGGGTTAATAGTTAATAGTTGGGTTTGAATACTTCAAAAAAATATTCGGCAAATGAGGATCAATTTATCTATGTCAGATATGGTTAGTTTGTTATTAGGTAGTTTGATTGGTGGGGTTAGTACTTTATGTTTTAGTATGTTTTTCGTTTTATGCCAAAGGGAGCCGTCGGTTAATTGTAGTTTAGTGATATTATTTTCATAGCGTTCAGTGTTTATTTTATAAAATTATTTTTTTAATTTATTTAATATAGAATTTAGTGTAAGTTTATCTAGAGGCTGTCTAGTTATTTGCCATTTGGCTCTAGCTTTTCTTTTTTGGGCTATCATTTCTTTTAGGATTTTTGGAATATTATTAAATTTAATATGGTTTTTTGGGATAGATGTAGAATCTGAAACTGAGCATTGAATGTTAAAAGTTAATTTAGGTGCTGTTAAATCGATGTCGAGTGTATTTTTAGTAGTATTCTTAGGATTATTTTGTCATCTATGAATTGATTGACATTTATAGCGATTGTGGGACCAACTTTGTGGGGGCCGACCGACAGCTGCACATGTTAATCAATAGCCCGGAGGGACAATCCGCGTTAGGTGATTCACACCAATATTGTTCATGGCATTTCAAGCCCCCAAGTGCACCACAATTCGGCGGATTATGGGAGACCGTAGTGCGTTCCATGAAAAGATTATAAATCCGTGTCATGGGCAATCATCACTTCACTTCTCCTATGAAGAGTTCACGACAATATTATGTCGAATGTAGGCTCAATTCACGAACACACACACCGTTTCGTCCGACCCCGCCGACCTGGACTACCTGTCTCCGGGCCACTTTCTCATCGGCCAACCACTGCTTGTCGTGCCGCCTAGGACATCGACCGAGGACAAGTCCAGTCTCATGAACCGATGGAAGTTATTAGATCAATGTCACCAGTCGTTCTGGCGGAAATGGTACACCGAATACTTGACCACGTTTCAAGCACGCATGAGTGGTCTACAGGGGCTTCCAATGTTCCCTTAATTGATTTCGTCGATGTCAGAGAAAACCAGTCACCCCCATTATCGTGGCGAATGGGTCGCGTGATAGCACTACTGCCAGGAGGCTTGACAAAATTTGTGTTGATGAAACCCATGGTTTGAACGGTTACAGTTTTTAGCTATACACGATACTCGTTGTTGATGAATATAACACGTACGTTCTTGTTAATCGCTCCCAGTTATTTTCATAGTGTAATTAACTTTTATTTCTTATCTATATTTGATTAATATTTAATAAACCATGTCTGTTATATGTGCTACTTGTTCATTAGATATTTCTAAATTTTCTGAAAGTGGTATAAAATGTTCAATTTGTATGCTTAACTTTCATATTCAATGTGAATCATCTAAAGAGGGAAATCTATCGAATTCATTGATATGTAACTCTTGTGAGATATCTCGGCTTGGAAATCGCTCGAAATCAACTTCTTCTCCTACATTGATGATGACAATTGATTCCATAATAGGTACGTTAAGGGAAATGAAAACCACTACATCCAATCATGAAAAGTCATTTGTGTCTTTGAACTAACTCCAAAATGGATAATATTTCTAACCAGATTAACTCTCTTATTGAAGAAAATAAGTTGTTTAACAATAGATTGAATGACCTTCAGCTCAAGATGTCAACGCTTTCTACGGAGGCTATCTTATTTGAGATAACAGAACGTCAATCCAAAGCTAATAATCTCATTATATGTATTTAACGCAATTGAATCATCTGCTACTACAACTTCTACTGATGAAACTCTAGTTTCCAAGCTACTGTCCTCAATCAGGGCCAACATTTTTCCATCAACAATTACAAGACTAGGCAAGTTATCAAATAAGCCACGTCCGATAAAAACTGTTCTTTCATCTACTAGTTATGTTTTTTCTGTTCTCAAGTTAAAACACAAACTACGTGATATTAAAAAGTTTAATTCAATACGTATTTCATCTGATCGCACACTTCTTAAACGTAATTATTTTAAAAACATCGTCAGTCAATTGGAGGAAAGGAGGAATGATGGTGAACGTGATATAGTGCTGAAATATCTACGTGGTGTTCCAACGATTTCAAAAAACGGTCAAACTTTTTTGTAAACTTAAATATTTATTACCAAAATGTCAGGAGGTTAAATACAAAAATCGACTCTATTATTTGTAATTTATCAATTAATGATTATGATATTATTATTTTTACCGAAACCTGTTTATCGCCAATTACCTATACCGCTCGTTTGGGTTATAATCAATATAATGTTTTTCGGAGTGATAGAACTAGTCTTACGATTCCAAAGGTGGTGGTGTATTGCTAGCCGTTAATAAACGATACACGTCATTTTTCTTATCTGTTTCTCCCACATAGTTGAACAATTATTTATTCTAATTAAAATACGCGGTGTGTCCTTTATTATCGGTGGTGTTTACTTCCCACCATTAAATATTGCAGATTTGTACGTCTACAATTTCAATTATATTGATTAATTAACTAATAAGTACACTAATTCTAAATTAATCTTATTAGATGATTATAATTTACCTAAAATAAAATGGTTATCAGATTCTACCTATCTGAGGCCTGACTATCCCGTTAATAGTCTAATAGAATCTGAATTTGTCTCTTCCTTTTCATTTTACAATCTTACTCAATATAATAGCATTCAAAATCCTAATCATGATATTTTAGATTTAGTCCTCTCTGATATCGATAATATTATAGTTTCACCAGCACCTAGCCCTTTACTTAAAATTGATTCAAACCACCCTCCATTTTTCATTGCATGTCCTTCTTTATGTCAAACTCCTCTTGCATTTTCCGAACTATCTTATAACTTTAATCGTGAAGACTACACTAATCTAGTTCTTCACCTTGGTTCCATTAATTGGGAACTTGTGTTTAAGGACTTTAATGTTAATAAAGCCTTAGAAATTTTTTACGATATAATTTTCGACGCTATATATAAATATATTCCGGTGATTGTTACACATGAACCAAAGTTTCCTAGATGGTTTTCTCCTCAATTAAAATAACTAGTTTTTGAAAAAAAAAATTCCTATGCTAAATTTAAATTCTCTGGTAATGTAATTAATAATAATCAATTTTCAAATTTAAGGGCTCAATATAAACTACGTTCTAAAATCGATTATACAAACTATTTATCTTCAGTCCAGAACTCTATTAAACATAATCCGTCAAATTTTTGGAAATATTTTAAAAATCAAAAGTCACTTTCTCTACCTAACTCAATGCATTTAAATAATAACTATAGTGTCGATGCTAACAAAATTGTTAATATATTTGCTAAACATTTCTCTTCGATTTACAAAAGCCACCCACTCGTTACAACATCTACTATACTACACTATCGAATAATTCAATTTTTCCCCAATTAAATTTTCCGAATGCTTTAAATTACGCGCTATCTTCTTGTCACATCTCCTTATCTGAAGTATTTGAATCTTTAAACTCTCTCCGTGACTCTACTTCGCTAGGTCCTGATTTAATTTCCAGTATTTTTTTTTATACGTTGCAAATATGCAATAGCCCCTCCCTTTTTTTATATATTTAATCTTTCTTTGGCATCGGGTGTCTTCCCAGATTATTGGAAATCCAGTATAATTTCATATCTTCTGTGTACTGTACATTTAAATTTCTTTACAACCCATGTCGTAGGAGGAAAGCATATTTTTGTAAAAAAAATATAATTTGATCGATAAGGCAAGGTGGGGTACAATAATTACAGAAAATTTTTTCAGGATCCCTTGGCTTACATCTAAAATAGCCAAGCATTCATTACTTGATATGAAATTATTATTGAGAAAGTTGTATACGAACATTTTTGATATTACTTGATATCCTGGTCATGGTCGATGGAACAGCCACTTAGAGAATAAAAGTATAATTAAATATACATTACGTGATAGTAGGCTAAACTACTGGACAAAAATAATATTTACTATCATGGAGCGTGAAAGTGATAATTATTATAGTAGTACACTTGATGGTCTTGATTTATGTAATATTAAATCTGAAAATCATAAAAAAAATAATTTATTGAATTCCTTATGTTCGTATAGATATATCTGTTACAGCTTTATCACAATTAGAGATGGATAGAGTAGGATATTTCGGTACAAACAATGAACAGCGTTGGAATTAATTGATAAAATATATATATTTCTTTTTTTTTTTTTTAAATATATTCAATCTGTTTACAAAATAAAAACAATAGGTAATAAGGATAACTTTAAGGATAATTTACAAATATGAGTCGCGTGAAGAGGAGAACATTCATTAACAGAACCTCAGAAATTTTTTATTTTTTTTTTATTTTTATTTTAGGAGATTTCTAGACCAGTTTCTTTTTAATCGACGAGGAATTCGTGGTAAAGCAAAAGAGGACATGTTACGAACGAGGAGGTTTACGTGGTTTGTTAATTTTGAATAGAATTTTTTGTAGTGGCTTTTTGCAAACTGATTTACTGTTTGAATTTTTAGATCATTATGGAGGGCTGCATTTGTTAGGTACCATGATGCATCGGTGATAAGTTTTAGGGTAGTTGATTGAAAGGCTTGAATAGGGTGAATGTTTGCGAGTTTAGCTGGGTCCCAAATTTGGATGTCATATGACCATACTGGCCTGGTAATTACTTTGTATAGGAGTTATATGGTTTTGAGACTTAAGTTTGATTTTAGTGGAGGTCTAAGTTTATGGAGACAAGAGTTTATTTGTGTTCGTTTCTGCTTGGTGTGGTTTTACCAGGTCAACCTTTTATCTAGAGTTATATCAAGATATTTGGTTGACTGGTGAAGTGGAATTAGTTTGTTATTGATTTTTAGTGGGGGACATTCTCTTTTGTTTAGTGAAAAATTTACTTGAGTGGTTTTTTCGTCATTGATTTTAATTTTCCATTTTTTGGCCCAAGATTCTATTTTATTAGATATGATTGTAAATTTTGGGATGCAATATCAGAAATATTATTTGACGAAAGTATCATCAGCAATTACGACTAATGAGGCGAAAAAAGTTTGGCTTGTTGTAGGTATATCAGCGGTGAAGATATTATAGAGTATTGGTGAAAGGTCATTACCCTGAGAAACTCCAGCTTTAATATTGAATAGTAATATTATGAACAGTCGAATAACTATTTTTCAGACGAATGGAAAATGACCGATTTTCAATATATGACTTGATATTTAAGTAATATTACGAAGGGAGAAAGTGTTTTAGTTTAAACAGAAGCCCGTCATGCCAAACACGGTCAAAAGCCTGAGATATATCAAGAAATATCCCGAGGCAGAATTGTTTTGTCTCAAAGGAGGCTTAGATTTTATCTGTGATTTTATGGATTTGGTGTATTGTGTTGTGTTTGCGACGGAAACCGAATTGTGATTTTGGTAATATGCTATGTTGGTCGATTATTAGTGTAATTCTGTGTAGAATTAATTTTTTGAAGAGCTTTGAAAAAATGGGTAGTAAACTGATAGGACGATAAGAACTGATGAGGTGCTTAGGCTTATTTGGTTTAGAAATCATAATGATAATTTAATACTTTAATGCAGGAGGAAAATAAGACAAACGAAGTATAGCATTATAGATATGAGTAAGAAACAGGATTGACATTTTTGATAGGTTTTGGCTATTTTATTTGTAATCTGGTCATGTCCTGGTGATTTTTTTGGCCGTAGCTTTGGCTGAAACAATTTCAGCAGTGGAAATCGGTTTTACGGGAAGAGATATGGGCAAAGAGGAGAACAAAAATGAATTTACTAGATTCGCGTGATCTGGCGTAGAATTTAGATCAGGATGAGGAGAGTAAATAGATGATAGGTGATTACCAAAAAGATTTGCTTTCTCTACGTCAAAAATAGCTAATGATTTGTCAGGTTGTTCAAATGAAGGTGTATTATCACGGTGATTGATTAGACTTTTGGTTGTTTTCCAGAGGGAGCCATTTTTGGGACTCAGAGTAGTTAAATATTTACTAAGCTGTTTGGATCTGTACTTTGCTAATTGAATTTTTAAATCAGTTATGAGATGGTTATAAATAGTTTTGTGTATAGGATATTTTTTTCTTTGCCATAATGATCTAGCCTGAAGTTTTACTTTTATAAAATTAACTAAGAATGAAGGAAGTGAAGTATGATAGTTTGGTAGGTTATTATTTGAGGTATGGAAAGAAGAACTTGATTCAATTGCATATATATAATTATATATTGTTGTCAATAATTATTATCAAACATCTTACCTGTAGTGATATCTAGACACTATAGCCATTAGACTGATTGGGGGTGATAATAAAAATAAATATTGCATTTATAAAATAGTGAACATGTACGTTCCTGACCTGACCTTCTGTAGGTTACCACGCGGTTCGTTTAGGTACATATCAACAGCACAGAAGTATAAAATATAAAATATAGACAAAAGAATAGTTTCGTTGTAATTATTGCGCTGATGATTTAATCTGCACAACCATAAAGGTGTAATAAACGATGTGATATTGTAGAATTACCACTTAACGGCAAAGTATTATCTGCGCACCTAATCATATTTTTGCATATGTGCATTATTTAAAATGGCCATAAAACACACGTGCCGTCGCACTCGGTAAATAAAGTTATGATTTTTCCCACGTGCCAAGCCGTAGAAAAACGTCATGAATGTACATGCTCTTGTGTGTCTAAAATAAATAAAATTTCGACACTGAAAATTCGTTTGTTACAGGAGACTGCAACGGTTTAACCAGCCACGAAAACGTGTGTAACAGAGAGGTTTTTAGAAACGAAAAAGGCGATAAACTCGGTTCCCATCGGTTAACGATTACATTGCACACGAGAGGTGTTAAGTTTAGGGTACAACTGGTTCTCAGGTTACGAGTAAAAAAAAAAAAAAATTTTTTCGTTTATTCTAAGATTAGCTGCGGTTGGGTTTCGCATCTTACATCGGCGGAACCAAGACATCGTCTGCCGTTGACACATTTGAAACGTATTGAAACTCAAGAAACTCGACGATAACCTACCCGACGCCTTGTCCAATAACATTACGATATTGCAATAGTATCGATATTGAACTCCCCCTTTTGCCCAAAAACACCTTAACTCCGCACATAACTTTTGTATACATTTTTGTACATAATTTAAAAAAAAAACAATCAGTATTCTATCAATTGGCTGTCGTTATATAGTTTTATGTTTTTATTTGTTATAACAACTAAAATCTAATAAACTAAAAAAATTTATAATAATAAAGACAATATACAACAAACATCGTTGTCGTTCATATAAAATTAAATGTAAAACAATTATAATGCAAATTAAAACTAAATATCATTAAATGGTGCCAAACTTTTTACAAAATTATATCTATCAATTTTGCCGTCGTTCTATGTTTTTATTTATAAATTCCATATTGGTTTTTTGTTTAATTCTAACTATCCTACTTTTATTATTATTAGCAGAATTCATTCGTATGTAAGAATCCATCTGCCTAATAAGTTTTTAATGAAAACTGCAATATTTGGATGTGCCGAAATAAATAAATTACCAAATTTAGCATAAAAAGACTCACAGTTGTTTGTTGTTCTCTCCAATGTTGCTTCTTTTTTTACTCAAATACTGAGTGGAAATGTTGCATCGTTTTTTACGTATGTTTTGTCTAAGTAAGTGATCATTTTTTTAATTCGTGAATCCTTAGATTGGTCATTTTTAAAGTAATTTTCAAAACATAGTTTTATGTCATGCGGACTTTAGGTGTTAAAAATATTTTTAGAATGCGGATATACGGTACGTTAATTTTTTTGACCGTGCATGCGGAGTTACGGATTTACAAAATAATTTTATTCGTGCGGAGCTACGGTGCGTCCGTTAATTGTTGTGATCGAAAATGATCCACCACAACTAGAGAACGGATTTGAATGCAAATTATGTTTTTCTATTAATGATCGAAGACATTGCTTTCCGAGCACAACGTTTATTTCATTCGCCGAAGGTTAAAAAATGTAACGTTTTTTTTTTTTTTGTATTTTTAAACTATTTTTAAGACATTTTTCTTATTTTTCAAACCATTTAGTGCCGTTCCCTAATGAAACGGTCGAAACGGTAGCGACAAACAATTGGAAAAATAACTGCGAAATAAACCGTGTCAATGGTCGATGTAACGTTTACACACTAGTTCGTTGTTGGGGCAGATATGCCGACGGATATTCAACCGCTGCGTCGACTTATTTCAATACGCACTCGTTTGGTAAATAATCGATAGCAGAATCCGCTGCGGTACTGCACATGAAACGTTGTACAAGCCACTCAATCGGCTCGTTATGAATGTTTCAAGTTCGTCCGGCAGCGCAAGTCACCGGTCCACTTATTTTCACCGTGTGTCAAAACACTATTAAGATCAGTGCAATATTTTTCTGTGAGCTAAAAACATAATTATTAAAAATCATGAGGTTAATGAAAATAAAAAGTACACATTTTAAACATTTTAAAGACAACTTTATTGGAGGAAGTGTACTATCCAAAATTCGATAATTTTTCTAATCATATTTTGTACTTATCTGCACATTTATTTGTGTTAAAAACTTTTTCAGTTATTATATAATAAATATTATTTAAGTCATCATACATTGTATATGAGGTACTATATAGTATAGTATATTATATATTATTATTATTATATTATAGTATAGTTTAGTATATTCTTTAGGTAATCAATAAACAATTTTAAATTCAATATAAATTCACTGTTATCATAGATAATCAGTTAAATGCTCCACAATTCAACCAATCGTTATGATACGAGTCACTTTGGTAGTCTAATTATTTATTTATTTATTTATTGAAAAACGGGACGTGCCCAATTACATAGAATATTAGCATAATACTAGGAAAAAGTTACATAAATTACAAAACTAGAAATATAAAATATTAGATAAAGAGCGAACAGACATAATAACATAATAACTAGAAAAATGTTGCATAAAAATACAAGTATAATAATAAAATTTAGAGCGAACAGACAATAATTAGTGCCAAACACTCAAAAATAGTGGGTCCTCATTGTCTAGTTTCGTCATATGGACAATAGGACGATTTTTGAGATAGTTACAGCGGCTAAAAGGAATTTGGAAAGGGAAGGAGCATCTGGAGTAAAAACATGGAACTCTGAAATTAAGTTTACTTAGGAGGACAGGGGAATCTACATCACCATTTATAAGTTTAGTAAGGAACGAAAGATTAGCTTGTTTCCTCCTGTCAGATTATAAATTATAAATTAATATAAATATAAATATAAATATAAATATTTTTTTATAATTAATTATAAAAAAACTCGCTGAGTAAATGTGAAATTTTAATCATTTAAACTTTCAAACCGTGTAATTATAAATATTAAAATAGATTACCTACATTGTAAATGTGAATGAAGTAGTGGTGTCTAGACTATATGAAATGTACGCAGCTGCTGAATAGAAGTTGAACACCTATATGAGTTTATCTCAAATCAAAATGATGTTATATAAACAATTTAGATGTATGATTTATTACATTGTATTATTTATTATTTATTAAGCACAAAGAAATCGATATAATGTATGTGCCTATATTTGGTATTAATCCTTAGTTTTTTGAAATGTTAAATAGAACTAATTTTATATTGATAAATTTCTCTAAATAGTTAATGATATTGTGTATGCTTAAAAAAGATCTCGAATTCACTTCGAAAATGGTGAATCATAAAAGGAAAAAATTTCATAGGAAGAATACATCTTTTTTTACAGTATTTTACTCTGGTTTAACTGTATTTAATTTATACGAAATACTCGTATTAAAACCATTTGAAAGCATAGAGTTCTTTTTTTTCAAAGTACTTACTTTCATTTGCACATGATTAATTATTTGTTATCTATAAATGCATTTGAAATTTAATAATTACATGGTACAAGTACCAATAATATTACTCAGCAAAAGTACTAAGAATAATCGCACAGATGAATATAATATTTACTAACAATTTATAAATATTGAAATAACATTAACTTGTTAAACAAATAGATAATAGTAGTGCATTCATATAGGAGAACACCATAAATACCTGAATAGTTATGTTAATCAGAGTAACCCACTTCATGTATATCTAAATTATTTGTTTGGAATGTAAAGTCGTAAAGGCTCGGTGGAATTTAGATGAAGTCATAACTATTTTTGTTTATTTATTTTTTTTTGTTGTAAAAAAAATTTTTAATCGTTAGAAACGAAAATATATTTTTAAAGTTCCTTAGCAAATTCACAAATCCTATTAATGCGTCGATTGTATTTTGAATAATTATATAATCTGAAAATTGAAATTGGTTTGTACAAAACGCTCAAGTTTTTCTTAATATATTCTGTGTACATAAAAAGCTGAATATTGCTCAAGCGTTTATAGTAGCCATCGTTTCTTCGAAGTATTTATATTGAATAAAAATACGTAGCCAAGACGTTCAAAACGAGCATATCCAATGATATGCCTAACGCCTATATTTAGTACAAGGAATCGAAATTATCATGTATTTAACTTGCAATCATTATACGAGTAATGCATTGTAAAATGATACTCAGTATACCTAATGTATCAAAGGTTTGCACAGAAATTTTTCTCAATGTTCCAAATATTGCCTCTATATTATAATAATTTAATTTAAAACTTTGCACATGATTATTACTTTTTAGACATTGTGTTAAATTGTTAATAAAAATAAAATTAATACTATATAAATTTACATTTAATAATAATTTGTATTTGTGGCTTGTATATTTGATTATAACTCCAAAACGACTATTGATTCACATACAAGTAATTTCACATAGTTTATTTGTTTATTACACTATTACAGAACCATACATTTTAACTTCAATGAATAATCGTTATAAAATAAGTGAATAAATCTAAAACTCTAACTACCCATAGGCACAATGTTTTTCGAGGTGTGCCGATTACCAGTGTTGGGACTTATCTAGATAAATTATCTAAATAGATTTTCTTGTCATCTTTTATCTTATTTAGATAAATAATGCTAAGTTATCTAATTACTTATCTAAGATAAATTTTTTACTTATCTAGATAATTGTTAGTATTCTTGCCAAGATTAGAGCTATTTTTATTCTTGTACCGAGACGAATCTAACAAATCAGAGAACATCAGAATCAGTCCAGCCGTTCTTGAATTATAAATTCTGTAACTAATCTGACTTTTTTTTATACATATAGATTTTGTATTCATAATAATAATTCGCGTATTATTAATAAGTAATTATTATTTCTTGGTATGACATTTTGATTGTATTTTTACGTCGGGAAAATACTTTTGGTATTTTTAAAATTAATTTCTTATTTTTCCATGGAAGTTCCAAATATAGTAGGTTTTTGATTTTAATGTAACCCATACGCTGAATAGTCATTACTTCACTCTTGGAACCCGTAAAGTCGTAACTACTTATAGAATAATGAAAATCATCAAATTAACTAACCTAACCTTAATTGTTGTTAACTTAAAATAATTTTTTATGTATTCTGTATTGGTTATTATTAGTTGTATTATTTATATATTCATCTTGATATGTACAGAACAATTTTCATTTTTTTTCATTTTTTGTATAACATTTTAGTGATTAACTATCATTAAATAGTGTACATTATAATATAATATAAATATATATATATATATATATATATATATATATATATATATATTATATAAATACTGCTTAATGGTACACTACATTACTATAATAAAAATTAAACACTAGATACCTATTGATAATAATGATTATAATTGAGTTTTCATAGATATTATTAGACTATAAAATATTGACAAAAAAAATAATATTTTTTGAAAATATTTTTTTTTTATCCAGATAAAAATGAAATTATCTTTTATCTTTATCTAGATATTTTAATTTTTTTATCTATTATGTTTATCTAGATGAATTTGGACAAATTATCTAGATAAATGTTGCATTATCTATTCCCAACACTGCTAAGTGCACATTAATAATTAGTCTATCATTTTCTTGGCCTTTTATCGTCCTTGAATATTACATTTTTCTTACCATATTTTATAATATTCTTCATAGCGCACGTTCGCGAGTGTCGCGTGGCCGGCTGGCAAAAATATTTTTCAAAGGCTTCGCAAACATAAATTGAATGGGCTTTATTTTTCTGCTTTATACTATTCATTAAATTTATTTCAGAGAATCTTTCTTCAATACGCTGGCTATATTTTAGGAAATCTTCATTTCTTAATGAGAATGGGTTAATACAGTTGATACAGTTAATACAGTTTTTCCGCAGTCATAAGTTCGAATGTTAACTTGTTAACTGACCGAATGGTCATATAAGAGAAATGTTTTACTTAAGAAAGATCGAGTGTTCGAACATTTTAACTATATAATATGATATTTATTGTTTTATCAATAATATTGATAATATTGTCAGGTATCTTCCATAATAAACCTATGATTATCGAATCGAATGAGACGGCGAAACCATAACAGTGATGATGGAAAAAATATTTCCGTTTATAGATAGGTTCATTTAGTGTTTCTAGTTCATTTGATTTGTATAAGTAATTGAATTATAATTTATTTATTTAATTATAATTTAATCTAATTAAATATAAGTGTCAAAAGTAAAATAATTTCAGATGTATAAAAATTTAAATATAATAACACTGACTACATTTTTGGAGAAAAAAAAGATGAATTATAGCTGTCTCACTTAGGTTTTCCTCTCAAATGTATTCCTTGACTTAATATCGGTTTACCTTCTTCTTTACCATCATACAATTCTTAAAAAGATGTATACATATTGTATAATACTGCATAATTTTTTTTAGTAAAATCTAAATTTAAATTATCGTACGGATAAATAACAGAGTTTAAAATAACTTTTATGTTAGCTAATTTACAATGTTCGAAAATATTTGCATCTTTTACAATATAATTTTTTAAATTCTTTTATAAACCTATCACGACATATCACGGTTTTTCTAATTTTGATGCTGTTTTTAAATTCCAAACTATATTTCTAGATTTTCAAAATATGTAAAAATATATGTGATGATTTTTTTAATATCATGTAAAAATTTACTCTAAATATTTTTTACACATTTTTTTATTTGACTAAAATAATTTTCATTTATTCCATTTAGATCATATGAAACCTATGAATATCCAAAACTTGGAAAATCAACACAACAAACAAGCAACACTAAATTAACCTACCATATAAACGGAAATACCTTAGCTATTAACACTACCACGGTCTCACCATCTAGGTCGATTCGATGATTAATAGGTTTATTATGGGAGATATCTGACAATATTATTGATAAAATTATAAAATTATGTAGCATGTATATTAATTCAAATGTTCGAACGCTCAAATTTTCATACACAAAACCAGACTTGGGTAAAATACTTTTTAAAAATTTCGCAAAAAAAATTTAAACATCTACTTTTAAGGGCCACCCTTAAAGTAATAAAATCATTTAAAAAGAGATGATTTAACGGTATTCGAAATACAGTATTCAGAATACTCGTTATAAGTATTCAAAATACTTTATTGAATACTTTCAAAAAAAGTATATAAAAAATAATAATTGTATTAATTTTTTGTAATTGTTAAAAGTATTTTCGAATCTGTTATTGAATACTGTGGAATACGTTGGTTTATTCGGGTTGGTTGCTGTTCTTACTGCGTATTGCAACATCAGTTGATTTCTCCGATTATTAAGTGGTTGTTCTCCAGTAATATTGCGTATGCTGTTTATGGGACTACTTCTAAATGCACCGGATGCCATTCTTAAGCCAGCATTATGGATAACGTCAAGCATTGTTAGTGCTGAGTTTCTCGATGTCATATATAAGGGGGATCCGTAATCCAAAATTGATCTAATTAGTGAATTGTAAATGTTTATTGTGGATAAACAGACAGGAGTCTGCTCCCCATTTCGTGCCTGAAAGTACTTTGATAATGTTCAGGCTTTTTTTGGCTTTGTCTTTTAGCTTTTTTATGTGTGTGGTCCAGGTTAGTTTTTCGTCGAAAGTAAGACCTAATATTTTTAAGTGTTTTGTGTAAGGAATTATTTTGTTGTCCATTTTCATAGTTGGTTTTTTTTTAATTTTTTTATCTGAAAATATTATAAACTGGGATTTTTCTGGTGAAAATTCGAACCCTGTATTTTTGCTCCAATCGTTTTACGAGTTGGTGTATTTCTGTAATTCTTTTCCTAATGTGTTAATACATTTGTGTCGAAAAAAATATTGCTGTCATCCGCATATATTGTAATTTTTCCAAGGATGGGTATAAGTTTAGATAAGTAATTGATTGCGATTAGAAATAATTTTATACTTATGGATGAGCCTTGGGAAATTCCGTTATTCAGGTTATATAAGGATGAATGTTGTCCACCAACAGCAACTTCAAATGTTCGGTCGATTAGGAAATTGTGTATGAAATATAAAATGTTACCTTTAACACCCCAGTCTAGTAAAATTGAAATAATTCGGTATCTCCGTGTCATATTGTATCATATACGTTTTTTGTATATCGAAGCTTACCAGTCCCATATATTGTTTGCATGCAATTGTTTCACATATTTCTGTATCAATGTTTACAAGGCAGTCGTAGGTCGATCTGTTTTTCCGAAATCCAAATTGTTCTTCAGCGAGTAATTTATTTTTCTCTAGAAACCAGTTAAGTCGAACGCTAACTATTTTTTCGAATATTTTGCTCATTATACATAATAGCGATATAGGCCTGTATCCTTGCACTACAAATTTATTTTGGTTAGGTTTATGAATTGGGATGATAGTAGCTTGTTTCCATTTTTTCGGGAACTTGTATTGTGTCCACATTTTATTAAATATTTCGAGTTATGTAATTTTTCCTATTTCGGGTAGATTTTGAATAAATTTGAAGGAGATGTCATCTGGTCCACAGCAGTTGCTCTTATGTTCATTAATAATGTTGTCGAGTTCTTTTCTTGTTATTATCAAATTTAGGTTTGGTGTATCAATATGTTCAACTGTGGTTGGTTCCTTAACGTTTATATTTTGTTTTTAGATTTCGGATTTGTACTTTGAGAAATTTGGTTCAAAGTTGTTATTATCGCTCATTTCCTGAAAATATTCACCTAGTGCGTTTGCTATTTCTATCGGTTCTGTAATAATGGTTTTATTATTATTAGTTCTGAGTGATTTAATATCCGTTACTTTTTGAACTCCTTTTATTCATTTTATTTTGTTCCACACTATATTAGGATTTTCAAGGCAGGAAATTGATGACGTAAAAGTGTTCCTCGAGTTTGTTTTACAATTTTTTATAATGTATTTAGCTTCAGCTCTTTGTTTTTTAAGTTCAATTAGATCGATTATGCTTCTGCATTTTCTAAATTTATTTAAGGCTTTGTTTTTGATTTTAATTATATTTTTACATTCTTCCGACCACCATGGTACAGACTTTTTGGTTCCATTGTATTTATTTTTTTTAATTATATTCATTCCAGTGTTATGTATTATTTCTGTGAAAATATAAACTATTTCGTCTATGTTTTTATCTTCCAATGGGAGGCATTTTTCAAGTTTAGATTGAATTGTATTTGAAAATATTTCCCAATTAGGTTTTTTTAAGTTCCATTTCTCTTTGGTTTTATATATTAAAGTAGAGTCTCGGTTATGGATTTTTATGATAATAGGCCAGTGATCACTATTATATAATTCTTGTTCCACCACCCAATTCAGATTGGTTAATATATTTGTAGATGAAAAGGATAGATCTATGGCCGATACGGATCCATTGGCGGTATTGAAGTGCGTAGGATTTCCGTCGTTTAGTAGTGTGGTATAGTTATGGTCAAGCATTTTTTCTATTTTTTCCCCTAATATCGATATACGTACTTCCCCATAGAGTGTTATGACTGTTAAAATCACCGGTTAGTATATAGGGACGTGGTAATTGATTAATTATATTTTCTAGATTTTCGATTTCGAAATCATGTTGGTTTGGAAGATATATGTTACAAATCGTTATTTTTTCTTTTATGTGAACAGTTATTGCTGTTACTTCGAAGGGAAAGGGTGAATTTGCGTAGATTGATGCTCCTCCGCTGGTTCGACCTCTGACGGAACAGTTTTTTGAATAACCGAAGTAACCTTTAAGTTCTGCGATATGGTTTTCGGGGAAATTTGTTTCTTGTAAGCAGATTACCAAGGGAAAGTATGAATTAATCTTTTGAGATCGTCAATTTTTTTATAGAATCCATTAATATTCCATTGTAATATATTATGATCTGTATTTGTATTGTTTAATTTAATTTTATGCATGCTAATTATTGTGTTTGGTATGGATGTTGGGTGTTAGTTGATTATGAGTGTATTTGGGTATACATATATATATATATATATATATATATGTAAGAAAAATATTTGTAATATTTGGTGATAGAGTTAATGGCTTTACTAATCAGTTGGGTTATCATTAGGTAATGAACGGCCTTCCGTATTTAAAGTAGTTGCTACGTTGTGTTCTTAATTAATTGATTCAAATAGTTTGTTTGATAATCGTGTTAACCTATTTTTCAAGCTTTGCGATTTAATTGCCGGCCTGACCAACTCAATTGTGTTTAGTAAAGTTTTGGTATCTGTTCCATATTGTTTGCAGATATCGATAGGGTCTTAGTTACCTTGTATATTTATTAATATATTTTTAAGTTGGTTTAAGTTTATATTTAGATCTTTATTATTTTCTATTATGTTTCTAGCCGATTTAATATGATTATTAACGTTGTCGATAAGTTTTTCTGTTGAATTTGATCTTATTAGTTTTTTAGGTTCGTTACTATCTTCAATGTTGTCGGTCTGTGATTCAATGCTAAACGAGCATTTTGAGGCTACGTGGCCAGTCATCTTGCAACTGAAACACGTTACTTGATCATCAGAGATGAATATACGGTGATTTGTTCCGTCATAGTTTATGAGTATGGAACTGGGCATTTTGGGTGTATCTTCTGCTTTAACAAATAGTTGTCTTCTAAAACTGAGTATGTGTGTATATCCCTCAAGCAAGTTCTTTTTTTGGATATGAGCTGTTGCCTAATGTTTCGGCGAATGTTATTGTTGGATTAAAGGTGGTGGTGGTAGGTACTGGTTGGAGCTGTTGTTTCTGTTGGCTAGATGATGTCATATTATTTTTGATTGTATTGGTTGTAGCTTTTGAATTTTGAGACGGATTGCCATTTGAGTGTGGGATTTTTGAGATAGTGACCTGTAGTTTGTTAGAAGTTGTTCTAGGTGTGCTTCGGTGAAGCGAAGATTCCTTGGATAGGAGGGGGCGTATGATGAGTAAAACTCATTCTGTACGGAGGTATACGAAGATATAATTACGTTATATAAATTCCTTACCTTGACCCGTACATGTTGGTAGGTATTATTTGTGGAAAAATCGGATAAACCGTCGTGATGTAGATAACGCGCTAAACTTTATTATACACGACTGTCGCTATCGAAGTGTGCCACGGAACTAAGTTTTTATTTGACAACGACTTAAGTGTGTATAATTCTGACATATTTTATTGTTTGCTAAAAATTCATTTTTCAATACACTTTTTATTGTTTGATTTAATTATGCCTCATCCACCCGTGATAAATTTCCTGCGGGGACGCCCATGCGACGAAAACCGTTGCGTTTTAAATCCGTCCCCGCGGACGGGTGGGTGATACACTGCACCGGATGTCCAGAAGATCGCACATCGGTAGACCACAGGACGGCAAGGTGGCGCGTCAAAAGACGTGGAGAAAACCGCGGCGAATGGTTTCATTAGAAAATGTCGGCTGCGCGTACGTATGGACGAACATTTTATTTATTACGTTTATAAATAGACGTGCGAGTTAGAGAATAATACAACCGAATAATAAACGTGGCGTTTCGTTAAATATGAATGATACGCAGAGGGCATCAATCCAACACGCGTCATCCCCCACCATAATATAAAAATAAAAACTCGTACGCATACCTTTTCGTCGAATTGTTAAATACTTTAACGGCAAATACGTCAAATACTCACGCGCTGGTCTCCTACACATTCGCGCAATATCTTCTACAGAATGATGTTTGTTTGAATAGTCACCGAGTAGTGGTCTACTTGTTCAAGCGAAGACGTCGCGTTTTCATCGAGTCCGTACGGTGAATTCGGTTTACGGTTGAACCTCATTAAAATCCACATCATATATTATACCCTTATATCGTGCCACAATTTCTTTTAACGTTTTCCATCCGATAGTGTCGACGTTAATGTGTATCCGTACGCAGTGGCGCACAGAAGATTTTAGATAAGGGTATCGAAAATGTAAATTTCGAGGTACCCACCTACTCCCACCAGTAAAATCTGAGTTTAGCCATAGTATAACTCTTATTTTTAAGTGCTTTTGGTTTTTTCTTGCTGACAAAGATACTAAAAATAAAATGTTTTAAAATAAACCTAATATTAATTATTTTTCAATATTCTGGGTATTCATTTATAAGATTGTACAGCATAATTTTTGGGATTGAGCCCTACTACTTATTCTCATGTGATGCATTAATTCTAGGGTAAACATAATTAGTATGTTGATTTGAATAACTAAAAAATTAGTTAGTATTAAATTGCACAAATATTTATACAAGTTCACACAGAACTAGTCATCCACCAATTCTCTGAGGGGTGTCAGTCGACACCCCTGACCCCCCCCCTGTGCGCGCCACTGTCCGTACGTACATCTGGATCGATAAATCGTTTCCGTAGCTCGCAAAACCGTGATCACTTTAAATGCATTATTATTCCTCGTTGTACTTAATTTCGACAAAAAGATTTCAACATCGCTACTAGACATTAGACATTATAAATCAGTGGTGCCCAACCCGTGGCCTGTAGGCCACAAGTTGTCCGCGAAGGTATCCTATGTGGTCTGTTACAAATTCATTTCATTCTATCGTTGTTTTTTATAAAACAGAATATTAAAAAAAAAAACTGTAAAATTATTATAAGATTTTTTTATCAGTTTATGAATTTAATTTTAGGATATTTTTTATTATGATATAATATCGATATGACCCGTGTACTTAAAATAACGTACCGATCAAACGTATGTGTATATACAACATGTACCGTAATCTGTGATATTTTCAACAGTCAATAAAATATATGAAAACAAGTCCAATATGTACTAATTTTATATATCTACGAGCACTAAGTGTAACAAAATTATATTATTAGATAAATATTGACATTATTCGTACTCTTATATTTTGAGTGGTCCGCTTGAAGATAACTGTTTGCCAAAGTGATCTACCAAGGAAAAAATGTTGGGCACCATAGCTATAGACCATTTTATATCTGTAAATGAATGCCGAATTCATATTGTATCTACTTCGTATTTTATTTCTATCTTTGTTTTTGTTTATTTTTGATACGGCCTAAATGTAAACGTTCACAGGTTCGCATCGTACATATCAGACGGGTGATAAATTAATCCGTTTCATATAATCCGCTTACACTCATTCACGATGCGAACCTACCTAAATGTATAAAACACTTAACCACATTTCACTTTTTCTTTTCCTTTTTTATTTTTATCGTAGAAATTTCGACCATTGCACCGAGTCGACGTTCATTTGGTTCACTCCGAAATGATAGTTCACTAGTTTGAACCATACCTAATATTATTATAATATTACGTCTCCTCCACGTCTGTATTTCGTTTGAACTATTATCGAAATAATATAATATATCCCATTAGGATATTATGGCTTAAATTATTAAGCCAAATTATGTGACCACTGTGCTCATGTGTACTGTACTAAACTTATTCTTCGTAAATTGGCACCGACTTAACGTGCAATGCAGAATAAGAGCGAATCGCTCAAAATTCTTAGAGAGACTCCGGCAATTAACAAATTTTAGTGTGAATAAAATGTCATGTGAAAATTATGATGTTGTCATGGGATTCGGGGTGCTTTGCACCCTTGTTAACAATATTGTGATTGGAGCCAACGGTGTATAGTGCCAAATTCCCGTGCCGATTCTTTTATCTCAGTCGGACACAAATCACTACGACACCTCTTCCGTCCAGCAACCCAAGCAAGTAAAGAAATATATTTTGGCTTCGAGTGCAGACCGAATAGTTTTATGTTTTATGGCGACTGTTTTTCGAACGTCTAAAGTGTATTGGTATTTTTCGGAGGTGTTATATGAATAATTGTACAGTCGTTTTTTCGTTTTCTGTAACACATTCGTTCGATGTAATACTCGTTTTGAACTTTGGTACAGCAATTATTGATTGATATACCAATTATTATTCCGACGATGATGAAACGGTTTCGGTTTTGTTTAAATACACGCATTTTTTCGTCGTGAATAATTTATATTGACACAGCACCAATAACTATAACGAACACAACAGTATATAAAAAAAAAAAAAAATTAAAAATACAACTTCACTCGAAAGTCACGAACATATTTTTGTTGTTTGACATATTATGAAAATTATCATTTTCTTAACTGATATCAATCCGATTCTTCTGTGCGCGGATTGAATATGATTATGAGATCACTTTGTCATCCGAATTCTGAAGTTGATATTTCGGTTACACCCATAAACACACTATAAATGATAATCGAGGGCCACACATATCACATCTTATCGATAATTGTTGGTCAATTACGAATGTAGGTCGTACATGGGACCGGTACCACATAATACAATTTTATATATTTATATACGAGTATATGTAATGTACAACGATAAAATAATAAGAATTATTAAAACAATCGTTCTTTTGTCCAAAACCGTACGAACACTTTCGTCCAAATGTCCGTCATAATTGACCATGCGATCATAGAAAACAAATTTATCATGTCTATTTGAAGAACCACCGCGAGATTCAGTTTGAAATAAACGTTAATTATTATTGCGTTGAATGTGTTCGTAATAGCGAAAGTGCTAAAAGATCGTTAAGCTCTAATACGGTTTTATATCGAATTTCACTGCACTCCATGCTTGGCGATGGTCGGCGGACGAGGAGGACAGGAACAGAAGGGGTTTTTTTTGCACTCAGCTACCGTGATTGAAAGGCAGCGGTTTGCGAAATTGAATAGATACGCTAATGGCACCTGGCGTACAATAGTTGAACTGTGATTTACCGCTACACAACCGTAAATTATACACAATATGCACAGCGTGTACTCTACGTGTAAAAGTAAAAAGCCGTACATGAGATCACGACATTAATTATTCAACCGTTGGATTGGCTAGATACCTAACCGATTTATAATGACATAATTAAAATAAACATTTAAATTGACTATTCCGCATTATTTTTAAATATATATATATATATATATATATATATATATATATATATATATATATAAAAATAATCGCGGGAGACTAAACTGTTGTTGCGTATTTTTTATTTATTCGTCGAGTAAATGCCAGTGCAGTAGATCTGTTAACTGGCATTACTTCAACCTATATAATTTCTTTTATTAGAATTGGATACGATTCGAGCATGCACTTCAAGAGATACTGATGATTATGTGTTATCATCGTATTGTTTATTATTTTCGGAAAAAATTATTTTACAACGAGAACCTTCTTCTACCGTACCGAGGTTGTATGCGGTAATATAAATAATATTTGAAAAATGTTCAATTCTAAAATGAAGTAAACAACTATTTGCAACAGATCCAAATTGTTCGTATCCGTTTGATTCTAAAAAACTACCAATGTGTGTAATAGAACTATGATGAAACTTACCTGACTATAAACAACATGACACGATGAAATTCAGAAAATTAACCACCTGAATTCAAATTAACATTGGTAAATGAAAACCATTCAAAAATATTTTGTAGAATCAATTATTTAAAAATTCAAAAATTGTAATTAATTTCTCGTTTTGAACAATATTTTTGGTTGAGAATTAACAAAAAAAAGCGAATAATAGATAGATTTTATGCCGAGTATTCGGTTCAACGATTTTTTTTCACAGTATTTCCTTGTTCATCGGTTTACGAGCGAAGCGTTTATGCTTTCATAAAATGAGTAAGCAAGAGTACTAACCACGGTGGTGCAGTATGAATATGAGCAAAGTATATAATATAAATATGAACATGGATGTACTACAACGCTTCAGAGAATTACACGGTAATTTTATATAACCTATTACCTTACCTCCTAGGTAGAATTGCCATTTATGGAAGGGTAAGTGCTGACAAATGTATGTCATACATCAAGGTTAATAAATTATAGTCTGGAAGCATCGCCATTGGACATTCTGTTTACATTGAGGTCTTAAAAAAATATTGTTATTTATTCGTTTTCGGTAAAAATAATAACGAATACAATTTCAGGCGCGAGATAGAATAGACCTTACAATATACGTTAATATTGTGGGTGAATAGCCGTCCGTCGAGATTTTCACTACCAGCCGATTTTTGAAATACAATTAAACCATGCGTTTTGGCACAGACTCATACCGACACTCCTACGTCGATATTTTATTGCGTATACGTTATAACATAGTAGCTTTTATTTATCACCTGTTTTTTCATGTTCATTTTTTTTCAACATGTTTATCAGTTTTCGTATTTGTCAATACATTTGAACCAAATTAACACTGTAATATATTATGCATATAAAATTATCACTGTTGACCAAAAAGATTTATAAGCCACGATTGCGCGACATAATTTTTCTAACAATGTAAATTTTATTCATTGAATTTTGAACGCGGAATGAATTTCGCGATGCGTAACTCGTTACGTTTGCGATTTACACCACGTCATTTTGTACGCGACAATCGTATATTACTGACAATTTTTAAATAAATAATAAATAGGGCTCGGAAATTGCAGGAGCTAAAAAAGGCAAAATATGCATGCAGATATGCATGAAAAAATGTTAAATATGCAAAAAAAAATTATTTAATATATAAACAATTTTTTATTAAATATTAAAAAAAATGTACTAAGTATACAAAATAATTCTTTTTTTATGTTTCTATTAAATTCAAAAAAATGTTTGGTTATTTTTATAGGTCCGTATCACCAGTGCTGCCACTTTTGAATAATGGTACCAAATCTTGACAGTATTTTGTACTTTTTTTTGTACAACTTTGTACAACCAAAATAAAATTTTGTACACCCACCCAAACACGAGAAAACCCGATGGTATCGAATCATAATATCAAATCTTATCGAATTTCATCGTTTTGGCAATAAGTACCTTTTATATCAATAACTTATTAGTTTTTACATTTTGTAATAATTATCACACTTTATCGAAACACGGTGATACACGAGACACGACAATACACATCTATAACCATGTTAGTCGTGTACAAATTGCATTTAAGTGTACATGTAAGATGTCATTAATTAATTCAAATCGCGATGGTGAAGTTTTTTTGAACGAATATTTTTGACATTAAAATTTACATTTTATAGTAAATATAAATAATTTATTTATTTTATTTACTGATTTATATATTTTTTTTTTGACGTTCATTTGTCCCCACGTTCAAACGGCCACGTCCAAACGACTACGTCCATTTGTCCTAGATCGGTGCTGGGAATACGCATCCCCAGCACGGCCATTAACCAATTATTATAAAATTGAAATTTAACTTATACAGTATTTTGTACTTTTTTTTGTACAATTTTGTTCAACCAAAATAAAATTTTGTACACCTACCCAAGCCGATAATGATACAATCACCTATAAAATACTGTATTTAGTTTATTACATTTTTCTCATAAGGTCACTGTAACGCACTACGGAATACCTTTTACCATTCTAATCTATTAAGTAGCAAGTATCATTATACAATTTATAATTGTTAACTTTTGTTATCTATAAGATAGCAGTGGTACAGGTACCTACCTTGTATAGGTACATACTTACAACGGACATTGCATGATATTTTATTGACACGTCATGTACTTGTACTGATGATGTACCTAATTATACCAATAAAGAATTGAAATATTGATTTAAAACTTTTTTTAATGAATCCATGTTAAAATTTATTAATATAATAAGTAGTTGATAAAATGATTTAATTACTTATAATTTTTTTAAAAAAAAAAATGGCAGATACACCTAAAGTGAAGTTTTGAAGGATATAGGAAAAGATATAGGAGTATATAAATGTATTTAAATTTAATGTATTTATTTCGTATCAAAGTAAGGATAAAAAAATAAATTCAAGTAGCTAGCAGAGTAAGAAAGTATGTATCATAAATAGTATCCACAATTTGGATCACACTATTCGACTGTCAAACACAATATTCATTTTCTATTTTCGGAAATGACCGTGTATAAAATAAACAACTAGTCAAATAATTCAAGCTACATGCACAAACCAGAAATTGGGGTTTTTCTATTTTTAATTATTTTCATTTATATTTAGTCCACCATATACTATGGAGAGGTATAGTGCGGTGGAAAGTAAAACTCGGGTTATTGATACCTATTATTAATTTATTACTAACTTATTGTCATATTATTTTAGTAATACTGTATTACTGTACAGCATTGTGGCTATTATAAGTAGTAGCGGATTAGGGGACAGACTAAAAGGCTTATAGCCTAGGGCGGCTTTTTTTTTAGAATTAAGGGTTATTATTGACTTTTTAGGTATATTTATTTTAATATATTTTCTTTTGTATTTGTCATATAAACACGAATAAAAATAATTTTAAAAAGTTATAATAATATATTAATATGTACATTGTATGATGCGTACCTATAGGTTATAGTGAAAATATTACAATTTGAAAATATTTCGTTTGTAATAAAATAATTACAGTAGTTCCTAGTTATTATTAATAACTTATACCCATGTACTTATTGGGAACATCCGACTATCCGAGTATATGTATTTTCAGAAAATATAAATATAGCAGTTGAGTATTTACTTATTTGTTATATTCGGAAAAGATTTCAATTATACTTGTTCTCGGTAACAATTGTCATTATATCACTACCCGTAAGACGTTCTACGGCCTGCGCCTGTATACGACCGTGTGTTTTAATGATTATTGATAATATTATTATGTCCAAGACCAATAAAATAAACTTTTTATTTCTTGCGTTTAAGATTTAAATTCATTTGAATGTTGGCATTTGATGAGTGACGATGGTCAACGGAAAGGCAGAGAGCAGTTTAAAAGGTAATAAAGTACATTCCTACTTTTTCATTATTTTATTTAACCTTCCAGCGGGGAAGCTTTTTAAAATAATATTTCAATTTTGTACTAGTGGATCTGTTTTTCTAACTTTATTTCTTTCCTACTTTTGTTGAAGTTTTAATTTTGTTTTCATCACATATATTATAAAAGTTTAGTCGTGTGGCGTGAATCACCTAATTTATTAATAATACATTTTTGTTGGTAATAAATTATTATCTTATAAACAAACAAAAGATAGTTCGTGTGGCTATAATAATATAAAATTAAATTATAAGATTAAGCCTAGGGGCACTAAAACGCTAAATCCGCCACTGATTATAGGTAGTAGGCAGAGTATAAAATGTGATGATCGTAGAAAAATCGGATTTTCTCGGGTTTGGATAGGTGTACAAAGTTGTACAAAAATAAGTACAAAATATTGTTAAGGTTTAGTACTATTATTCAAAAGTGGCCGTGCTGGTGATACGAACCTGATTTTTATGGATTGTAATATTTTCAATCTAAAAAAAAACGGAATGAAAATTATTTGAAAAATTATATTTATTTTTTATTAATTCAATAAACATACCTATAGATTATTGTAACTTTCATACCTGTTAACGTATTGCAATGAACAATCAGAACTTTCTTTATATTTTCCATATCAAACGAACGACGATTGTCTGAAAGTATATTTTTGTAGGGCGAAAAACTTCAACATCCGATGAAGTTATGGTTAATGTATAATTGTATACTACGTTAATATTAATAATACACTAGCCATATTCCTATTAGATTAACGATAACGTCCATAATATTATATAGTGCTCACCTATAAAGATAAATACACTCCGTTAAATTAAATTGATATAACGACGGTAAGGTATGGCGACTACGTAAATAACGTACATTAAATAATCGAAAATAAAATGAAAGAAAACTTCATATTGTTTAGAAAATATTTCACAAGCATATAAATCTTATGAAAATTAAGAAATATGCATGAAAAGCATATGAAAATTGAGAAGTATGCACTTTTTTCTAAAATTGCCAAAATATGCAAAAAAATGCATTTTTAATTTTTGTATTTAAACTCGTTTTTGAATGGAACAGATTTCTTACTTGGTCTGAATAATAAATTAAGAGTATACAGAAAAATATGCAACTCCTACAACTTCCGAGCTCTAATAATAAACAATATAATACAGATTATAATAGGGTCTTACGTTTTATTTTCTAAATCAACATAGTTCTACGGTTTAGTTCCTAATATACCACTAGATGATATCTTGGACGCACTGTTAAAATACCTTCCGATCGTCTATCAGTTACAGTCTCCTCAGAGGTTCGATCGATTGGAGTATTTCACCAGGCAGTTTTATTATATATATATTTGAAGAATAAATTGGATAGAAATGTTTTCAGTTTTGCGCGAAGAAGATGAAAATCCATCATATATGTACTATAGCGTATATCGATTCATGTTTCTTAGACAAATTGAATGAAAGAAATATAATGTTTCGTCCGTATTACAAACTAAATATAACCAGCGGTTGGTGTGACGTATATTATTTTATAATAAAAACAATGTACAGATAATTTAAATTTGTTATGTAGATAATATATTAGCGCATATAATATATTAAAATACGTCTAATCGAACAGAAAAAACACCTTCATAATAGACGATTAGTAAAAACATGTTACATATTTATTAGTTTTATTAATCGCGCGATGTAAATATCTTTGTGAAGATTTTATCTCAATGACTTGGAACATATACGCGAGATATTAATGTCTCACAACACACATGTGAGTGTAAAGTGTGTAAGCTTATAGTTTTAATGTACCTAATGAATTATGCAGCCTGATAACATTGCCTGATAATATTTATGAATTTTTAAACCATTTTTATTATTTTATATTTTTATGTGAAAAAACCTTCATTTATATGGGTCATAGTTACATAAATGGAATTGTTAATTTTCACCATATATTGGCAAGCGTGGATACAAGGGGGGGCTATGGTGGCTGAAGTCCCCCTCTAGTCATTAGGTAGAACCATATCGGACGTAGGTACTTAAAATATTTAAAAATATTTAACCGTAGAAAGACTTCGTACAAATTGATATGCTCAAAGAATTATGGCAGTAACTTATTTTACTAGCCCCCTTTTTTAATTTCTAGATTCTTATCTGTACACTAGTCATCAACATATTGCCTTAAGTAACTGTTTCAGCAGTATGTTGAAATTGTATTGTATATTGAATTTCCAACTGTTTTCTATGCAATGTAAAAAACAATATATTTCTTAAAATTCGGATCATACATTTCGATTTATTTTTACATCGGTAGGTATATAAACTTTTTTAACCAAAGTCAATTTATTTTCATATTCAAATGATCGACCCAATGTTTGAATCGTTACGTGGGTTTTCTATTGTTCTTTTTTACTTGAATGGTTCTATTTTCCAAATTCTGGATGGGACGTGTAAAAATATTTGTTTCCATATGATTCGATTGAAATAATATGTTAAAAAAAAAAAAAAAAAACAAAAACCAAAAACTGGCGTGGATTACTATAGAATGCGAGGGATTTGATTTTGTATCGTGAACCTCGGGTTCTAGCCAAATTCGTATTGTTAAATTATCCTTGGGTACGGGTATTGAAAAGTAATGTATTCGATAAATCATTGGTCCGCGAGAACTATTCGTGGTTTATTAAGGTGTTTATTGGACGTGTTTCATATCTTAAATATTCGTAAAAGTAATTGATGACCGAAGAATTTAAAAATGTAAAATATAGTTATAAATATAATACCTAACACGGTATCAGGTTTCAAGTTTTGATACAGGAAAATACAAATTTCAAGTAAATAATAACGAATAGAAACTAGAAACCGGCTTTTTTTTCTTACTCGTTCTCTCTCTATCTGTGTGTCTCTATCTCTCTGCGAACAGCGGCAGGCTCCCATAAACTAGTTGTTTTATGCGTCGGAGTACACCGGACATTAAAAATCCGCAATCAGTACGGAGTATAATAAAACCCCAGCGATTTCGGTCCGGTGAAAACTACGCACCGAAGGCCTAAAGGCGACCAACAGAGTTGACGTGCAACATAAAAAAAAAAAAATTAAATATTATTCGAAAATATACATAGGGACGGGCACATAATGAAGACGTGCGTGTTTTTTATCCGACACGAAGACGTAAATATTATTACGAGCCTATAGTGTGTTTTATGTTAATGCGTTCTACGCACGGGACGTAATTTATATTCATTGGCAGAAGATGAAAAGCCCGTTAGTGCTGTGTGTATTCGTACGGAACATTATTATGACAAATGTGTGTAAAGAGTCAACGACGATCGCGACGACGCGCACTCGAGGCGTCGTCGGAAAGCAATCCAAATACCTAGTCCAAATAGTAGAAAATCGGAAGTTGAAAAATATGTATTTACCATGCCGTAGTGTTCGAAAAAAAAAACGTCTTACGCACATTACGCGAAAAAAATATCGTTTTATTGTTTTGCATTCCGAGACGAAAATTAAAAACGCGAACCGTGGTGCGAAAATTTCATGAAATTGGAAACGAGCTCTGCGGACACTGCAGTGCACTCGTGCAAACGATAAATCTTGTGGCCGATTAATGCCAATTAAACGAATGACAACGAACCGTTGTCGTAGTATGCACATATTGTTATTAGCTGACGATCCGAGGGTTCGGAATCACTGAATAATAATAATATTCATCGTAAATGCAGTAAACGAGTTATTATTATTTTTTTTTTTTTTATGACAGAAATTAAATAAATACGTTTGTGGAAGATGATGTGTTTATAAATTACAAGTTAATTATTTACTGCATTTAATATAGTCATCCGAAATGTTGTTAATTATTCTCCACTGTAAAAATGAAAATATTCAACCTTCAGGTTGGTTTACAACTCTAATTCTCCATTTTAACTGATTACTCGTATTTTCTTTAAATTCCTTAAGGGTTTTGACTCTTGCATCACATTTAATTTGTCCTATATAAGAGTTTCGGGGACGTCCTGTAGTTTTCTTTACTTTTATCATACTATCTAATATTATAATATACAACTCTTCTAGGTGTCTCAGGGCATGTCCAACAATTTTTTTAGCGTCTTGCTCTAATTGCATCTATGAGTGTACGTTTTTCTCCCACAGTTCTAATTATTTCTTCATTTTCTTTCCGCTCTATCCAACTTATCCTTTCCATACGCTTCCAACGCTACATCTCGAAAGCTTCAAGTTTTTTCATTTCTCTATCATTTATTACCCAAGTTTCACATCCATATGTTACAACACTCCATACATATGTTTTTATAAGTCTCTATATATATGTATCATTTAATAATATGACCGTAAACAGTTTTATGTACTATAAAACTCTTCTGCGAATTCAATGTCAACTGCTATGAATCTTATCATACTAAATTGTCAAATTTATTTTTCGGTGTACACGACTTTAAACGGAATTTTGTTATTCGGAGTACAAATTACACTATTGATCAAATCCAAGCTATTAAATACTAATTAATTAGGCGATTTATTATTTTATATCATATTATTATCGGCAAACGCTATTGTATAATTAGTAAGTACATTATATAATTTTAAATAAAAATATCGATAGGTAAGACATTAGTTTTATTTTTCAGAATCATATTATATTTTACATTTTTATTGGTGAAAGTAAATGTTGTTTACGTTTATTAGGCACTATTGTTGACTTGCCAATTGGGAGTAGATAAATATTAATTTCAAATTATTCAAATTATTAATTAAAAACAAAATCGATTTCTCAACATATTTATTTAAGATACTATACAGTACTAAGTTAAAAGAAGTGAAATAAAAAAAAACGAAAATGGAAACATCATGGGTTAGTTAATTTACCACTGATTTCGTATCATAGAATTGGCTATTTTATCATTTATAATAGCATTAAATTTTATTCAAATGTAACAGTTGATAAACATTTTTATTTCTTTTTTATGTCATCATAAATACGGACCAAGTTCGACTTCTCGGTTAGCTTAGACAACCACATCGTTATTCATCCTACGGCTTATTCTTCACCAATTAATAAATAAGACTGTTCAAGAGTGTTAATAATTACAAGTGGTCAACCGTACAGTCAATATATGAGTAGTATTTCAGAATACGCGGACATGCATAATTTATATTACAAACACCTATGTGTTTGTCATCAATACGAATAACATGTAAACAAATATTTTCTACGTTTCTTATCTCAACACGGATCGTAATTTATGCAGCGGTTATTGAGATGACAATTCTGTCATTCGTGCACAACACGAACCATTTGTAAAGTTAATACTTTGCGTGAGTTAGAACATCGATGAAAAGTGTAAATAGCTTAACTAAAACAGACACATTTTTTCTTATTAAATTTGAGATCAATGAAGTCTTTCCACGTCTTATGACTTGCGACTTGATCGCTCCGAAACTGTATTTTTTCCGTGCATTTTCTGTGGAATCGGTGCTGGAATATAGGGGTAATATACTTATTGGATTGATTCACAGTGATCATCATGCATAACTGTGGTGTTGACATCATTTGGAGGATTGTCAACGTGTGAGTTCTGTCGATTTCCGTACTAAAAACGTTCACAAAAAAATTAGTCAATACCATTTGAACATGAATATATAATATTTATTCACTGATTCTAAATTCTGAGTTAATTTTTTACATAAAAACAGTATAAAATTCGTATAGATAATTAAGTACAGCAAAGACGACGGCTTTAACATTTTTAATTTAATTAAAAAAAAATAAATAAAATATAGTTTATAGAGTAAAAATTGAGACTTGAATCAGCGGTGAGGTCATTTTAAAACTGCATATACTTTTACGGTTTTCGGTTGAATAAGACGACCTTAGTTGTCTGAAAGAATTTCCGTTTCCGCTTGGATGACAAAAAAATAAAATAAAATAAATGGAGACGAGATTTACTGACACTGTGAAAAACATGACGTTTACGCTACCACTTTAAATGCAAGAATAACGAACAAGCTAGTATACAACTATTCATACAACGATGTTACGGAAAAACATGCCAAATGCCACTGAAATAGAAAGGAACCGAATGAAGTAGACCAACTGCTGAGCGAGATCCTGATTTTCCTAATTTTATTAACAACCATTATTTAAATACAAGCATCAAGGTTAATTGAACCAGGAATTATCGTGTTACCAATAAACGACAATAATTTTTGAACAGTTGAAAAACACAGAAACATGGATACCATTACGATAAGATAAGAAGGAGCTTAAGACTTCTGTATCATTAAAATAATGTATACTATGCGTATTACGTAATGAAGATATTTTTTCGAATATTTTACAACGATAATTATCGCAACATTTGTGACCAAAAATCCTTTTCCCCGCATGTTTCGAAAATATACTCGTATATGGTATCACTACGATTTTAGATACCTCTGTACGTACTATTTTCTACGAAATTTATATAATCTGTGGAATGATTAAAAATAATATTGTTAATGACTTATTCCTTGACAACAATTTAAAAGAACAAAATTCTTATTAGTTTCTTATTACTTCACTACCACCTTACACAACTAAAAGATTGGTTTAGCAAATGGAAAATTGAAATAAACGAATCCAAATCAACCTACATCGCCTTTACCATCAGCCCTAAAAATATTCCATGACAACAATTTAAAAGAACAAAACTCTTATTAGTTTCTTATTACTTCACTACCACCTTACACAACTAAAAGATTGGTTTAGCAAATGGAAAATTGAAATAAACGAATCCAAATCAACCTACATCACCTTTACCATCTGCCCTAAAAATATTCCCCCTGTTCACCGCAATGACCAACAAATCCTTATGCACACCTCCGTTAAATATTATGTCTTCTCCTCGATAAAAGAATAGAGAATAGTTTGAACAAACCATATTAAAAAAAAAAAGAACATCATTTAACTCAAACTACATAAACTAAGACCATTACTCTGATCCAAAATCTCATTAGAGATTATGAATCATTTAAATAAATCGCTTATTTATAAAAAAAAAATACTACGTCCTGCAATGACATATGACATCCCAATCTAAGGAGCCTCCAAAAATTCGAATCTAAACAAATTTCCAGCATTCCAATCAATAACTCTTCGTGGTAGGTTATATATATATTCCTTATGCCCACTGTTATGTCGGTAGTCATACTCTACACCATGACCTCAACATTCCAACAATATTAACACTTGCTATCACTATAATATATTTCATAAACACTCTTTCGACAATAACCGTTAAACGTAAACGGCCACATGATATATTAATCAATATCTAAATCAATAATATATATACGTATATTAGCAACTAGATTTCAAATTGAATGTAGTATCGATGGACACCCTTTCCTTCAAGCAGTCTTGTAAAATAATCTGTTAACCTATTTACTTATTGAATTACTGTGTACACAGATTGTAAATTTCTTTTATAAATAGAAAAAAAACAAGAAAGTGAAATAATACAATTTAAAAAAATTCATAACTCGTTTAAAAACTAAAATATCATAAAAACCAACCAACAAAATACATATAATGTTCTTCCCTTTATGTTGGTTGATTGATCACTTTAGTGTTATATTAAAGCTGCTTAAGTCCAAACTACTGAACGTAAATTAGCAACGTTGTACGTTTGTAAACCGGAGGCAATACATGAGGGTTAAAAGAAATAGGTAGAAATAAAAGTTCATCTCATTATTGTCTGACAAACATAACATTCATCATATTGTTTGGGAACTAAAATTTTAATATTTTTAACAGTTAATGTCCATAACAAATATTCATGTAGTGAAATGTCATTGTATAATTATGTATTATTTATACATACTCGAATATATGTACTTAGTAAAGCCGTTCGGGTTTAACACTTGTAACGTACCTACACACGTGCCTCGTAGTCGGGATTCTTATCTCTACGTATGTTCATGCAGGTCTTTGACTACAACGCAATATCTTCTAATAATGCTAGATAATAATCGTCAATGACTTAATACACGTACAATTCCGGAACAGTTCAATCACACCAAAAAAATTGCCGTTGAAAAATTATTGCAATTCAGGTGAAAATCAAAACTGAACCAATTATTAATATTTCGAAGTCAAAATATCAATCGTACAATCAAACGGAATCTTTAGTAATCTATTTAGTTTTCCATTATTTTCTTTTTTTTTTTTTGAAGACCATTACAATTTTGATCAATCGTATTTTACTTTAATTTCATATGTCGAAGAAAGCTACAAAAAGGTCGCTTATCGAAAACATAAGCTATTCCAAATCTCCATGATCTTGTTAAATACAGTTGAAAACTACATATTTTCTTTGTCCTAGTACTCGAATAATTTCGGCAAAACTGGTGTTTGAATTATAGAATTCGGTAAATAAAATTCTTTTTTACATTTTTGGACGTTCTTATCCCCGACAATAATTTTACTCTTTCTCTTCTTTACACCAATCAGATACACACAATGTTCAATTTTATTTACCTATATCTTTTTTTCTTAATGAATTTCAAATGCTTTTAAATTATCTATGTAACAAATAGTTACAGACTTAAATAACCAAATGATAACTTTCATAACTGATGAGCGTTGCCCACAAGCCATTCACTACAACTAGTTTTAGGCCGTGTACGTGCATATGTCAATTAGCCTTTTTCTGTGTCTGTCGCAGCGACACGCATAGGTTTGAATATTAGATAACTTCTATTAGTTTCACTTAGGTATTTTAATTTTAAATTACATAATGATGTATTTCTATGCGAGTCTAATAAGTAACAGGTATCTAAATTTGTACTTATTAAACGGTTTTAAGTAAAAAATTTTTATCTAATAAGATACCACCTAATCCATTTTATATTTCAACAAACCTGACAGAAATGTAGGTATTGATCGAATTTACGTCTTATGCAATGAATATAACTTTTAATTTATTCACTTTAGTGTATTTCTACAACTTTGCCTTTTTAATTTAGAAAATATTAGTTAAAACATTCGTCTTATAATACTTCTTATTGATATCTATCACGTGATCTGAATGTTAAAAAAAAAGTTTATTCATCATTCTTGCTATATTATGTCGCAAGTTATTTAGATTTTAGTATTGAATTAAAAATTAAGATTACTTTCAGTTCATAACTCGCAAGCAAAACTGTCGATAAAACCACGACCGTAAACATGAACGAATATATATTTTAATAAATAATAACACTGTATTATAATAATAAATATAAAAATATATATTTATAAAATAAAAATAATTCAATAATTAACAAAAGTATAGTAATTTTATTGAAGTATAGAATTACAGTTTCAAAATTTAAATATATCTAACTACATTGAATCAATATTGTTAAACGAAGCACAGAAAATTAATAAAACTAACCTATTGAGTAATATTTAATTTTGAGCGTATATATTTTTTAAGCGTAAATTTTGACAAATAAAATAGAATTATCGTCATTATCAAATTTTTCAGCGGAAAAGCGTCGAAACGGGAAATTGTCATTAAGATCGATGGTGGGTGATAAGGCTGTTCTAAAAATACTTTGTAAAACATGTTATCGTTCGCATGAGTGAGAAGATTTTTTTTTCACTTATCTAGGTATTACGACGTGCATAATACACATCGAGGAGCTAATCTCAAACGCTATAAGCCAAATAAATTATCTTCTCCATTCGGTGCTTATACCGTCGACTAAACCGATTATCGGTCATTCCACGGTCGAAAATTATTTTAACATCACGCATATGTATATAACATACACATTATTTATTGTATAACGTATCGCTATAACTAAATTAGATAAAAAATAATGCACCTAATACGTGTTTTTATTTCAATCCGTTTCCGCGGGAGGATAAAACGCACGTTTACTACGCACGCACGTTATGGCAATATTAATAATACGGAATTCAGAAACAGAACGATAATTGCGATAACACAACGGACCAATAGTTTTTTTACATCGAAATGCAAAGTAGATGGGCAAATAAAATGATGCAATAACGATTCCAGGTGGAAGGAAGTTTGGAGAAAATTAAAAATCAAATGATGTTTGCAGTAAAAAAATGCGCGATTAAATATAGTCTATCCTTGTTTTCCTGTATAAATTTTAACTATTAATTGAAATTACATACATTGTTTTTTTAAATTATTAATATTATTTTTTTTAATGTTTTACTTTTTTCGATAAAAAATCACTGGCGTTTTTGCCGAATTGATCAAAAAGCAGTCTAACCGCGGACCGTGTTGAAACAAATTTTCCAGCCGATGATTTTACGGTTAGCACAATTATTTTGTTCTTACCTCCTCCTAATTGGTTAGTGCTGTACGAAGGGACGTGCGCCTTCGATGCGTTCGTGCCGATGGCGAGCGCGGACTGGAGGATTGGTCGGTCCACTAGAAACATGAACACGAAGCTCATCCGATGCTAACAGACCAACAGAGTGCAGCGTTTCATTTGGACTGCTTTCAAATAAAAACTAACGACTTCGTCTTATAGATATCAAATAGCTCCTCGTAAGCTCTCGAAATCGATTGTTCGTTAATGTCGAATGATAATTTTCAAAACATGGTACAAGCATTAACTTTGGACAACTGATCCTGGAAATATTTTTATAACGCTGGGGCGTAATAATAAACTTTTTCACGTGAGCTTTTTTTGTTTAACTTTCTGATGGTGATTTGTACACTCGATATTGTAAACGAAGCATTATGAAAATATAGGTATACAATAATATATGGTTAAAGCTTTCGCGGATTAATATTATAATAATATTCCTTTTTTTCAAATACATCCATCTTTCCAACAGTGTACTTACTGACATTTTGGATCTATTGCGGTTTGAATCTTCCAAATGTGTGTTCACAGTATTGCTGTTTTGTAAATATAGGCTGTTATGAACTACCAATTACTGAACATGTTTTTACTCGTATTGATACTACTGACCGTGGGCATGCGTAGGGCGTGTGCAGGATATGCAGCTACATACTCTGAACATAGAGCTTTCTTTCTAAAAATACCAAAAGCATGACATATTTGGTCTATAAATTTATATTATATGATTTTATATTACATTATAGTTATTTTTATATTTTTATATTCAATTCCAGGTGTTTTTATTTATTTTTGAAACACAAATTGTATACTAATGCAATAATGATTTAATGTACCAACGAAATTTTAAGAAATTCCATGCTTAAAAAGAGATTAAATTCCTTAATAATTTTAATAGCAGTATATGACTATATATTTTAATCTGGAAGACATTATTGATGAATTAAAAAAACTTGACTGATCACAGAATTGTGTCATAATCAATTATAATTATTTAATTAATTATAATAATCTATACTGTTTTTTTCATTGAAGTACATGACAATGTTCTTGTTTATTTATACTCTTTAAATATATTGCTCGAACCATTTTAAGTATTCATTTATTTTTTTTCGTAATTTACATTGAATTTCAATTATAAAGACAATTATAACAATAAAAAAATGGATATTTAATGACTTTTTTTCTATTTAAATTAAATAGTTGTTTAGACATTTGTGTATATATTTTTACCAACAGTTTGAACGCTTGAAAAAACTTTCATTAGGGAGGGGGGGATTTAGTGGTAAATTTTGTATACCTTGAAAAAGAGGTTTGTGCATGCCTAAGCTGCTGAATCCAATTTAATTACATTTTGCTTTTCGGTGGTTACATACGTCAAAGATTTTCTTTTTTTTTTGTTCAGTATTCTTGTATAGCTCATCTACCAACTAAATTATTTTATATCGTGGATTCTATCTGACATAACTTTTGTCACTAATTATTTTCGTATTTTTTTTTTTTTTTTCGTTGTTCAGTAACAACTTTAAAAGATTATTATACAAATTTATTTTTAAATTATATTTGTTTTTCTTTTTATTTGGTAAATAATTGATTTCCGTCCATTATATATTTCTAATACATTTTGCTCGCACAAGTTTCCTGAGCATTTTTCAATTTCTATTGCTTTTTTAATCGTCCAGTTTCCATTATAGCGTGCTTTTTATTTAATAGCATTATTATACATCGTTGAAATGTATGTTGTCATTTTTTGTGGCATTTTCTACTAGCTTTCTGATTTTATATTTTTTTTTTGCATTTAGTAAATCACTTTCGGGCTTATTATTCATATTTAAATTACTGTTCATATTTGTGTCATGTTCACGAGTTGCCTCATGAATATAGGATTCTATAAAATCTTGAGTTGTGTATAACTAGTATTCTGTCTTTATGAGGATATCGGAATACAATAATTTTTATATTATTATGTTAGTATTCAAAACCGACTTTATATACATTTTTCAGTGCTTTTTTCGTGCTTGTATTACAAATTGGTTTCATATGAAATCTGAAACTCTTCTATTAAAAATAAAACTAGTAACACGTATAATCTACAGAATTATAAGATTAAAACTTCCCAAAGAGCACAAACCACCATATTGTATCAGGGTTAATAACCTCAACAAATAAAAACAGATAATAAAGTAAAAACAATTGTCATCAATACGTTTTGCTATACTCCAAATTGTATACATATCATAAAAAAAAAGTTTATATAATTACGATCAATTTTCCTTTTTTTTGTGATAACTATAATAGTCACAAAGAATCTTATTATAATTTAAATTTAAAAAAATTGAATCGAAAGAATTTGACTCGCAGCCAATAAATATTGTTGAAATTAACACTTTAAATAATTATAAAAAATTATCATTATAATATTGCTATTAATTAGTACTTATAATTAAATGTAAATAATAACATATTTATTTTTAGGTCTCTGAATAATAATGTATCCAATTATGCTAAATGTAACTTCAAATTTTAGCCCAAGGTCAATCTACTTTTTTTTGAAAATTATATTTTTTGTTTATACATTTTTAATTTAAATATTTGATGACAGTTTCAAATTTTATAAAATTGATTATTATAAAGTTAACTTATTATTAACTTTAAGTAACCAAATTCAACTTATTCAAACTAGCATGCCGTGCAAGTTACCGAATTTTCATAACTTTTTTCGCTATTTTTTTTTTTACCACGGAGCCTCTTGTAAATAAATTTAAAGAAAGATGGTCAGTAGACCATTTGGTTGCCACCCCTCTTCAAGAAATGATTTTTTTATATAAGATATCGAATTATAAAATATAACATAAAATCAATAAATTATTTAACCATTTATACAAATTAATAACCAAACCTCAGTAAAATTCAAGTTTACAAATACCAAGTATTTAAAACAACCTTTTTTTCTGGCTGCTGAAAATTTCCTTGAATTTTTCATCAAAGGTAAAGTTTCAACCAACACAACTACAGTCGTACCAATCGCGCCGCTCTTCCGCTGGCCTACATACGAATTTCGTCTTTTGAAACGAAAATGTGATGATCGACTTGCGTCTGTAGTCTTGTACAACATGTTCGAGTTGCGCCCGTAAGAATAATACACATAATAAAGTCTACATGTTTGTCGATAATCTCATAGATTACCTCGACTATCGATACCTTATCCGTAAATTCTACCATTGTTGGGTTCTGATTGTGTACGTGTTAGTATCTGTTTCATTGCGACATTTACTTCAGTCCTATCCTGCCCGGATTCAATTAGGACACAGCGTCATTTAACGTACAATCGGACATAATACCATTGTTATTAATACTATTATAACGTTGAAGTATTTATAAAGAGTAATAATATTTATCGTTTCAACTTTGAAACAATAAGTATAGAAAATCTAGAAATTAGTGAAGTATCTTGTGAAAATAATAAACAATTATATTGTGTATTAATGGATAAACTTTTTCTTTTCAAAAGTTTTTCAAATAATTTAGTAGAACTTTATTTGGTGATAACCAATTTGGGTAGGATAAAAATTAACGAAGATGAAATTCACGTGAGAAAATTAAGAACGAAACTCGAATGTGTCGTGAGAAATCCCTACGGAACGCGAACAAAATATAATCTACGAACGTAATTCGAATGAGCTAATGTATATGTGCGTATATATTATGTACATATGTGCATATATCGCTTTGATTTTTTCGTTCAGAATCTAAAACAAAAAGTGAGAGATAGTGAAAACGTAAAAAAAAATATTTGCCTTGTTGCTTAACAGTGTACAATCACATTTCTATCATAATCAAGGGCGCTCATAGGAAAATTCTCAAGGGAGAGGACAACATTTTAATTTATCAATCTATTCATAAATAGGAATGACCCATGATATAGGAAAGGGTTACAATTTTACATTATACTATGACATTATATATATCAAACTGGAAGACTATAAAATAATTATTATTTAACCAATTTACCATAAAAGTAATTTATTGAAATTTTTATTTAATTAATAATATAAATTGGACACATAAAACATTAGTTATATTTATTAAAATATTAATTTACAAATATTATATAAATATTATGGTTGTGTACACACACATGCATATACCATATTTCTGGAAATACACAATATTTTAAGAATTGATAATTATCCATAGAATAAAAACGAAAAAGCGTATTGTTATTTATAGCAGATAACCTGATTTTCAAAACTAAATAAATAGATTTTTCATAAACAAATTATAGACTTTCATATATAAAATTAAATTTTTAAATTCTATTTAAATAAATATTTTCTAATCATAGTAAACAATTTCCAAGATTTTTGACATTTTCCAGGGGGGACATGTCCCTCCCTTGCCTCCCATATGGGCACCCTTGATCATAATTCACAATATAGCACACAGTCTGCATAACATAATTAAAACTAATATTTTATTGTTTTCTTAGCAGATCCATTGGGTAAACAAACTAATAAATTATTATACAATAGGTGTAGTATATATTTATACAGCGAAATCAAACTTCAATACAATAAGACAATTCAATAAATCAGAATGATAAAAACTTTGTTACGCTTAACTATAATAAACTCTAAGCACTTATCACGGACGACTACTTATCTAGCATATGTAGAAGGTAACGAAACCAAGTTCACGCTTTTTATAGTCAATATTTTGTATCTTGTATTTTAGCGATCTGCTGAACAGTCGCATGAAAAACCGATAATTCTGATCGAATAAAGTTGGTGTAGGGAGCCTTTTCTGGACGATATCGAAACGCACGGTCGAAAAAAATGTTCGATTAGCAATGGTCGATCCGTGAATTTGATCCACAAAACCATTTTCGTCTCCAAGTACACCATCGTAGAAAACTATCGGATAAATAGTGGAAAACGGTGATTAGTAGTCGATATGTTTTCCATTGACCTTTGATCGAAATCCGGCTTCGATTCATTTGTGGATATTACGTTGTTTCGCCATTTTTCATCGATCACTTCCGGCGGTCGAAAACGATAGGGTCGGAAAAACGCGCGTAACAGTTGTGTTGCGGTAGTCCCTCTCCTTTGAAAATCGTGATAACAGCACGACCAAGGCGACGACCACGACGTGAACACGTGCCAAATGGAAACGGTCGCGCGTCGAAGACTATTTACGACACGGCGGCGAAATGCGTTCGTCGGCCCAGTGCATTGTCTGACGCGGTGTACGGGGAGGGGCGGGGAAGCACTCTTAAAAACTGCACTCGGGTCGCCAACTACGGCGTCAGACGTGTAGGCTATTTATAAGCGATCCGCGATGGCTTCATTCAGGTGCCATTTGCCACACCGAAAAGTCCGAAAGGAACGAGAGAAAAACAAACGCACGCCGTATAAATATTCGCGCAACAACTGTTCGGTCGAAGAAAGGCTGAAGAACGGCACCGATCCCTTCAAATCATAATACCATTTATATCATTCATATCATTCATGTGCGTGCGTGTGCCACTACCTGGTGATGATATTATTATAACGTGAACCGGGCTCATGCGCGGAAATCGTTCAAAGGAGGGACTTCGAGAGGTTCAAAATTATTTATGTTATGCTACGTAAAAAGTCATAAAAAAAAAAAAAAAATACACGTTGAAATATTCATGATCAAAAATATCAGGATCGAAAAATCAATAAACATCAAAAAATGTCTGAACAACTGAATTGTCAGTGAAAATGTGTTCTTCAATGGTGGCTACATTTACAACGATAATCGACAGTAGGTGGAAAATGTCTGGAAGTGAAATAGAAAAAGACTTCAAATCGAGAAAATTAGCAACTGTATATGACTTTTCGAGTCAGTTTGATTTTTATAGAACGTACACTAGTTATATTCTTGATAAAAATGTATGTAAAAAGATCTTCATTGAAGGAGTTAGAACTTCCCCCCCCCCCTTGCGTACGGGCCTGACGTGAGCAATCAAGGGAATTGTGAAATTAATTTTTTTACTTAGCATTCGTTACACCCAGGTGGTACGAGGACAACGTCGACAAAACGTCGTAACACTGGAACGATCAAATATTCTGTACGGTATTTCTCTTGGCAAATATATTATTGTTATTATCATTTCTATTATGTTTACCGTTTTAAAATACATTAAAATTGGCATTTGAACGGCAACGCTTTCATTTGATGTTATTTGAACGTAACCGAATGTCAGCGTGAGAAATTCCATTTTTCTCTTAAGCCTCGGGCAATACTCCTGAAAAAAATATAAAAATTGACTTATCTTAAAATAAGTCAATTTTCATGATTTTCATACATTTGCCAATGTTTTCGCACTGACCAGCTGTGACACGCGTATACATTTTAGTACGAAATCGGGATAGGAAATATTGCTTACGGAAAATATTCATATCGCGGTAAAACCAATTGGTACATTCCACGTTTTGCTTTGAAACGCGGTTAACGTGCGATAAAAACGATTACCTATAAAAATTCAAATAATGTATTCAATTTTTTTTTTATCCCGCCTTATTAACAACGGCATATCGACGAAGTTATTCGTTTCGAGGTACTCAAGAATGGTTTGATGGTTGTGACTACGTTCATTGATTCGATTTACCGGATGCCCCCGGCACAACTGCAGGTGTCAGCTGCCCATTTATTCTAGGTATCGAGTGCCCTTATTTCTCGCGGTTTCATCAATCAACAAACGAGTGATGCCGAAAGAACAACAGTATTATAGACGGATAATGTATAACAGATGTACGCAGATGATCGTGAGCGATTGTATGTAGAAAACCGCGGTTATGGTATTCCGATCGTTCGCCTAAACATATTACAACTCCTTTGTTAGCGGTATAAAACACCGTGCGACGGCATCGTTTATGAGCGCTGTTAATTCGATGATTTATCGTTTTTATACTTAGGTTTCGATGTGATTCGGACGTTATACATAATATTATTATACCTCCCACCCGTTGTGTATTAACGTGTCCTCGCAATACGATTCAAAGTAACGTACACACGAGTGTAACTGTTAATTTGGAGGTTTCTTAAAATTCAAACAGAATATATAATATAGTCTGTTATACAAAGAATACATTTTCATGTAAAAACCTAACCCATAATTTAAATGAAAAAAACAAGAATTCAGCGTGTGTGAGTATGTTTTTGAACTTAAGTATTCATCAGTAACTACGATACGAGAGAGCCGGAACAAACAGATTACCGATATATTTAGTTTCCTAAGGATGTTGCGCTTTTCAAGAAAAATCATTTTATTCTAGTTTTCGTATCAATACCTTCTAACAGTGGATACGTGTATAATAATTACAACACCCAAAAATATGTTCAGACACCGCGATTGGTTGTCTTACGAAATTATGAAGATACGATCGGGCAGAAACAAACCATGAATGTCTTATCCAGTTTTCAGTGCTCGATCGATTTCTAATCGATATTATTTAATATACCTACTTATTACTTACTTAAATTATCAATGAATAGTTCGTTTTAGGTACTACATCAGAATCTTTATAAATCGAAATCCAACGCAGGTGTAATAAATAAATAATTTTTTTTTTCACCCTATTGAACATTATTACTATACGAGTTCTGAATCATTGCAAAATTCCTCTGAATTTAAGAAAAATTTAAATCTACACTTTTTTCCCATGTGATGATACGCAGTCATCTAAACAATTAAGAAACTTACTACACTCATTCTGAACATACGTAGATACATAATTTTTTGTCAGTAGTTGTTATCGTCCATCAGTCAAATATAAATTATATCCTCACAGTTGCAGACAGTTGATGAACACTTGAAGATTTATAAGGGGTTTGGAGTAGGCAATCTGACGAGTGATTGGAAACTTAATGATTTCAACATTTTCGAAACATTTTTAAAAACATTTCATACTCTGTAAATAATTGTCTTGTAATCACAAAATGTATTCTAAATCATGCTTTAACGAACTTTTACCAAAAATATATGAAAATACTATCTTATTGTTGACATTTGAAGCTGGACAAAAGTAAGCGAAATTAAACGATGCCCAGTTATTTTATCAAAAAAAAAAAAGAAAAAGATCTTTACTAACAGTTAGTAATAGTTACTACCTTTCACCTTCTCTCTTAGTAAAAATCTTGATTATTGTCATTATATATAAATGTGAAGTTTCCATGGACCCTCTGTATTTTTATTGGATTATAAACAGTATAAATATGGTGACAAATCGACTGACGAATCATATTGTTCTACTTTACATTAAAAGCATGGAACGCTACCGAAGTTAACGCAGCTATCAATAATTCCCAAAAGCAGTAACACAACTATACGTACATGGTGATTACGGATACTATAATACACCTGTACTATAAACACAAGTATAGTTTTTTACCCTCTGATATCTTACTCAAACTATTGTATTATCTTAAAGATAATTCAAAATAAATAGATTGAAAATTCTTTCAATGTATAATAATAAATTAATAAGTTAGGAAATAGATTTGTGTCTAATTAACTAGGAAATGAATTTTTCAATAAATACTAGTAATAATGATATTGTCATATAAATTACATAAAATGGGTATTTTTTTGTTAAACTGTTTTTTTTTTTTTTAGTTAGTGAAACGAGGAATTTATTGGTTTAACCATGATGCTTTTTATAATTTTTAATTTTTAATTTTTTTGAAGTCTATGCATACGATTTTGGCCACAAAGGTATTAACTAAGCATTTAATAGATACTTCATACATTCTTAAATAGTTTAATGAAATTCTTGCCATTTTTAGGCACTCAAAATTGTTGATTGAAAGTTAAATACTACTTTATTAAGAAATTTGGTTTTATTACCATATCAACTCTTAAGAAATATCAACTGATCAATTCGATCTATTTTACTCGAGATATTGGTACATTTGATTTCAATTTGAGCAGAAAGTACAACAGTATCATTCTTCCGTCCCTGTATATCACTTATATTTAAATACAAACCTTTAAAATCAAGGGTGAACGCAGAAAAAAATTTCAGGGGAGTTTTGAAAAAATGTAAGATGTTGATAAATAGTATGCTTAATTACTCATTATATATTTTATTTCCAAGTGTCGTGGAAAACATTGAAATAACTATTAAATTTTGTAGGTTAGGTAATTTTTTTATAACATTTTTTTCTGATATTTCTGGGGGGGGGTTACATCCCTAAAACCCCCCCCCCACTGCGTTCGTGCCTGGTTAAAATTATAAACATAACTTTTTCAACGAAGAGCGGAATAGATACAGAATACCTTAATATTGTTTTGCACCCACACCTCTTCTGTTCCATACACGACACTATGTAGTTGAACACGGTGGTATGTACTGGTACGATATGGTAAATGTAAATAAAAACTTTTAATAAAATAATATCGATGACCGTTTCGAACGGAACGTGGAGAACGAGTTTTTTCGACGGTGGAAATAATAAACAATAATCGATGTCAAATCGCTTCGAACTACGGCCGAACAGTATACCAACCGTCATAGGTGGCATTTGGGGGGGGGGAGTCATTAGGGGGCAGTTGCCCCGATAACATTTTTATTTTGGTGAGCAAAAGTATACATTTTCCTCCCCTCAAAAAAAAAAAAAAGTGAACGGAAAAACCTGTTATTTCAATATTTTATTAATGAACGCCGAAAAGTTGAATTTCATTTAAAACAATTAATGATATTCCTTCTGTAGTTTTAATTTCTGATGTACAACAAGAAAATAGTTTTTGGAATTTTCCAAATTCAATTCGAAGCTTCAATCAAGAAGAATATTAGAATTATACTCATGTTTTTGAGAATTGGGTTATGAAAGTTAATTAATTGTTGCCCCCCCCCCCCACTGGAATCATCCCCAAGTGTCGCCGCCTATGACAACCGTTCATACTTAACGGGCGATATTCTAATTTTCGTCGCCGCGAACGAAACGAAAAAAAAATATCGGTCCGCAAGTGTTTCAGGCTGTGTCGCCTACAGTTTCTGTCACCTCGACAAATGTATAAGTATAGACGCGAAACTCGAACAGTTGTACCGGCAAACGCGCGACAACACGATACAGCGGCGCAGTGGTAATAATAACAATAACAAGTGTACGTGTTGAGTTTCTCCGTTATCTGCACACCCATGCGACGGTGCGTAATACATTTTGGCACTTCGCGCGCCGAGACCGTTTCCACCGGTCGACACGCCAATACGACTCTTCGTAATCGTTTTCATTGTATGCGGTCGTCATTGTTTGAAAAAAAAAAATAATAAATACATTTTAAAAATTGTTCGAAAAAATTCTCGTACTGATAAGCGACGATGATTTATTGTTGGTTTCGTTTTTTTACGAGAAATCGTTGATTACGTATTACTGTGTGCAGTAACGCGAACGAGTATGAACAACGGAGGAATGTTCACGGGCCGAATGGAATATGAATCGGCCCCGGTCCATCGCATTGTATCATTATTATAATACGAGTATAATGCATAGGGGGTGAGTAGGGGACGAATAAAAATCCGTGCAACATTGTATATAAATACTGATGTATATTTACAAGAAAAGAAATAGTATTAAATAATAATAATATTAGGCATTTGAACAGTTTGATTTTTTTTTTTTTTCGTTTTTTGGTCACAATACTTGTAATACGTACTATGATGGTTACAACATCGCTTAAAACTAATACTAAACAATTATTTAATTTTTGGGAACATACAAATGGTAGTAGTACAAACAATGATGGACTTTGCGTTACGATTACGTGCTATACATACTGTTATATTATATTATAGTGTAAGTAAACAATACCATCCGGGTACGATAACACGACGAGTCACATCCAGAGTTAATACTCAAATAAAATAATAAACACACTAGCTCCTCGATCATTCGAGAGAGGTACACGATTTTAAAATAAATAAATCAGTTACAAAAAAAAAAAAAAAAAAGTCTCTTAAATTAGGTACGTAGAACATTAATTGTTTTTTTCTTTTTTTCTAATTTCATTTTTTTTTTTTTTTTAGAAAACCGTTAATATACTTCTCCCTAATGCTCTATACATATACAATTATTGACTAGGTGTTTTCTTTGAAAATTAATTTCGTGAAGTACAAAAAATTGTTGAAACATCGCTGTTAAAAATAAATATATACTTTTTTTTTTTTTTGACTTATAACTATAATAATTGTCATGGAAAAATGTTAAATGACCGTGTACGAATAGTAAATAAAAACTAACGTACAAACATTTCGCGTTACATATATTTAAACTAGTCAGGCATGTTTAAAAATTAAAAATTGAAAAAAAAAATCGAATAAATATAAACGACACTTTAGTATAAATTTGTACAACGTAGGAAAAACTAAAATAATTTTATTTGGTATAAAAAAAAAAAAAAATCTTTCTTGTTTTAAAAAAAATCATTGTTGAGTGCACGAGATTACACGAGTTTATATTTATATTTACATTCGGTACGGGACTACCAAAAAAAATTGTAGATAATACGTTCGCCGTTCGTTTGGGGTACGTTAAGACGTTCAGGACGAACGAGGTGGGCAATCATGTCATGCGCTGGTTTTTTTTGTGTTTAAAATTTGGAATGTGAACAAATTTTAATATCGTACGAACGCGGTTGACGTTGTCCAGAGAGAAACATGCGAAATCAACGTTTTAGGGACAATCGATGACGGGCGCGTAAATAAACTGCCATGCGTGAACATTCACTCGTAGTGCCCACACGTCGTGTTCGTAGTACGTAAAACTATGTTATAATATTGCGATGAGAATACTGAACCGTTCATTGTGAACACCGAGACTGCGAGTGGCGCGCGAACAATAAAACGTCCTACGCTCGTGCTGCAATGACGCGGTGGAGTTACGGGAGGACAGGGTTGCGGCCAGCGGCCGGAAACGCGCCGGAGTCCGATGGTCGGCGGCAGCGAACGGAGGGGCGTTCGCGCGTACACGGGAACGGGGTCGTGTTGGAAACGCGAACGGCTGCGGACCAACGTGCGGCGCGCGCGGTCGGCTTACCGGTGGTAATCGGTCGTTTTCGGAGTCCGCGTCTTACCGGTCGAGCGACGAAACGTGCACGCGATCGCGTCGCTGCCGATCGTTCGTGATCCGTGCCGGTTCGCGATCCGAGATCGTAACGCTATGCGAAGCGTGTGCGACACTGCGCGTCATAAATGTATCGTTATCGATCGCGATGGCGCCAGGACAAATGCAATCGACGGATCCGATTCCCGGACGTGTTCAGGCGGCTGCTTAGGTATACGTTCGTACGGGTGTGCTTGCATAAATAATATGTACAGGCTTATTATTATTATTATTATTATTATTGTTTTCGTAATCGACGAAGCCATCGCGCGAAGTGTTGCGTAGTAATAACGATAAGACCGTAATCGTAGTAATAATAATAATAATAATAATAATAATATTAATAATTAATTATAATAATAGTTAATAATAATAAAGAAAGTAGTACAGCGTTGAAATATGATAATAATACAGTAATAACATAATGTTACGCGCGTAATTACTACGTAGCGTAATATGCGAATAGAATAGTGTACGATTTTTATATCATTACGAGTTAATCATTGTCGTTAAAGTCTAGGAACTCGTCTCGTCGTCCGCTGGAACCGCAGTGGCCGGCGCGTCCTCGTCGTCTTCGTCGTCGCCGCCGCCGCCGACGATTCCACTACCGACGCCACCGCCGATCGCGCTGGCGTCTTCGTCGACGGTTAGCGACGGAGCGACGACCGTGGTAACCGACTGGACCGCTGCCCCGCCGGGCTCGGGTTTCTTCGACGCCTTGCCCAGCGGTAACCGTTGCGACTTACCGCCTTTGCCGCCGCAACCCGTGGACTTTTTCGATTTCTTTTTCCGGCCCGCCGCGTCCGCCTTCCGGTGACTGGTCTCGTCGTTGCCGCATCGGTTGCCGCCGTTCTTCTTGCCACCGCCGCCGTCCTCGTCGTCTTTGATCGCCACCGCTTCTTCTCTGTTCTTCTTCCGGTTTTTCTTGCCGCCTCCACCACCACCGCCACCACCGCTCGGTTTCGGCTGGCACTTCCGTCCGGACTTCCGGTACTTGTTGCTGCCGGTGACCAGCGGTGGTCCCACGTGCGGCGGACACACGTGATGGTGTCGGTGCGCGTGCGGTATCGAATCCGGCCACTCGCCCGTCATCGGCCCCCGCGAGGCTAACACCCTATCCACCGTCTTCTGTGACACCGGTTGCGTTAGCACGTGCGTGCTCTTGGACAACTTGCCCAGCGGCGCGTTAGCCTTCACCTGCACTTGGCGCGGCAAACCGCTCTTATTGATGCCCAGGTAAAGGGTCCGCGAATCGTCGCTGTACTTGGCCGACGAATACGTGTTGTAATGGTCCTGTTCGATCGTCTCGTTGAACACACATTCGTCCAGGAAATCCTTCTGCAACACACGACAAATAATAACAATAAAAACAATAAATAGTGACGTACACGCGCATACGAGTTATGATACAACTCGGATAAAAAAAAATAAAAAAAATATTTTGATAAAATCGACATCTATAGCACCATGTATAATTGATGTATAGTTCGACTTGATGGAATCACGATCTTTATAAAGCTATATAATTTTACTTTCATTTTTTAAAGATAAAAACAGTAACTAGGACGAGATAGATTTATAGATATAGGTTTCGATCAAAATATGAAATTATATTTACACATAAACAATATCATTTAGACCCTAACAATTAAGAGCCCGATGACAATAAGTCGTGCATAATAGTCATTCGCTTAGAAAGAAATGTATTCATTTAAACTATATACATAGTAAATGTCTCTTTGTATCAAACATTATACCGATATAGCATAATTATAATACATAGTTTAGGAGGTACTTCTGAAAATGCAATCAAGTCTTCAAAAACAAAATAAAAAACCTCCATAATTGTCTGGATAAAAATACTTCTTCAGGTGGATTCACAAATTGAAATTTAGCTAAATAAATAAATTTTAATTAAACCTTTAAGATAAAATTTATTTTTATACACAATTTACTAATAATTTAATTACATGTCTATTATAATTTTTTTTTTTAGAAATGTATAACCGTAAACGCATTTCTCTGTACACTTGTATGTATATTGCATACATTGTAATATTTAACTCTCCACTTCTAATCAAAGCTTAATTTACATAAAGCAGACATGGTGATTTATTTTGTTTGATAAAAATATACATATATATGTATTAAAAATTAGGGATGGATAGTTAGTGAGCGAGTTAATTCAATGAGTTCATTCTTTTAGGTGAACTGGATGAGTTCTATTAGTGTGCCATAGCTCAATGACTCAATAACACTATGTCACCTCCTAGATCTTATTAGTTGTCGACTTAATGTTATCATTTTGACAATTCATGACTTGTAAGTTGTGTTAATTGAATAATGTAGTTCATTGAATTGATGATTCATTATTATCTAAAGTGAAGCATATAGCCGATAAAAACTTATTGAATTAAGATTTGACTCTTAAAATACCTGTAGATTCATACACAGAAAACATCCACCGTGCCATTCGTTATCAGCCGTATCTCGAATTATCTTAATTTATATGTATATTTTATTATGTAAAATATATTATGCACCTCAAAGCACAATAAACTAACCACTTTAATTTAAAAACGAAAAATATGTTATCAGACATCTGAGACGAAGTAAAAAAAAAAAAAATTCTAATATTAATTCCTTTTGTGGTAAAGAACCATGGTGAAATTATTACTACATAGACAACCCTGTCAAAATCATACATTAGTTAATTATTATCAAATATATAGTAAAATCAAATTTTATTGTTATTAATATAATAATTTCACTGTTAATACGAGTAAAAGCAAATTTATTTTAACAATATACTAGTAGGTAAAATGAATATTTCAGTAAGCAGTTGATAAAAATTAAAAAGTTAAATGTTATTAAAAATGAGAATGCTAAAAATATAAGGTGATTTTTGTCATACGTGTGCTATTTATATAATTTCTGTAAGAACTACGAGTATTCACAAACATATTTTTTTTTTTTTGTTTAATGAAAGTTAAACAATTGTTTTTAAAGTATTTCAGTCATATGATATTAAATGTGTTATTTAAATATAAAATATTTGATTACAAATATTTTATACTATTTAACCTAGCTATCGAGCTAAATGGTTTACATTTAAAAGCTAATAAAAACAAAAATATACATATATATATATATACACACTATTTACCTAATATGTTATCTGTTCATAGTTTTCAATGGTTTTATATGTAATTGATAAAATATTTAACGTCTCAACTCCGTGCAAGGAATTAAATTGAAAGCTAATCAGTTTGTAATAATAACTACTTTAAATATAATGTTGTCATCATACATTTAAAAAAAGCTTCAAAAAATTCGTTCAGTGTACAATGTACATAGTATTTACATGCAATGACTAATTTCTACATTCGATATGCATCATTCCTTTCTTATTGCGACCATAAAAAAAAATCGTTAATAAATAAACTATAAATATCATAATTGCTGTTCATAAATATTAAATTGCTTACCGTTTATTTTATGGACTATATTATGTAGCAGTTAAAAATTATTCTATATTATTTAAGAGGGTGTAAAAACCAATAGATTAATAGGTACATCTCCGTGCACTTCGAAATAAACTCCGAATAGCATTGTCACATGCAGACAAAAATAAATGGTACTACATTAAATTAACAAGAATGTATATAGTTAAACATTAATGGAACAAAAAGTAATACACGCTTATGTGTAAACAAAAAATAACATCATTTTCAAACTAATAGCCTCTTTACATCACTTAACATTTCTCTAATAGTTCAATCGAACCAATGCGAACAAATCGTTAGATTGATTAATTGTAAGATTTATTGTCTCCATTACTTAACAAGTTCAAAAAAAAATTATTTGTTTATTTCAAAAAGTGATATACTGTTTTAATATCGATGTGTACTATACAAGTACAATTGACTTATTGATTTATTAGAATTATTATTGAAAACTAGTATTTATAAATGTTTTGAAATTAATACAGAGTGCAGTAGAAAAACCTCCCTGAGTTGCAAAATTTATAAATACCAAACCAAATCAAATATAAAAGTACATTTTTTTCTATAAATTTTACATACTCGTATTATGCCATTTTATTGAAACTATTTTTAAAAATTATATCACTTAATTTGCGATTTTTATTTTTAATAAATTGATTGAGATTTTTTCGGTAGTTTTCTATGTTTTCACGGATAATTTCAAGTGGAATGGCAGCAACTTCCTGTGATATTACCTTTTTCAGGACTTCCACAGTTTGGGAACAATGTTGGTACACTTGGCTTTTGGCTCCAGAGGAAAAAATCGCATGAGTTCAAATCTTGTGAACCTTGGGGCCACCCAATGTCACCACGTAAAGAGACAATATGCCCAGGAAAAATGTCTCGCAAAATGTTAAGCGATTATGCGATTATGATCGTGACTCTGTGATTACACCATCTTATTGAAACCATAAATTATCTTGTCCATACTTGTTTTAATTCTAGTTTTATTCTTATTTGAACTGCACACTCAGCCATCCCGCCTGAAATTACCCGTAGACTCAAAGAAAACTACAGAAAAAGGCTTAATCAATGTATTGAAAATGAGGGACACTATTTAAGTGATATAATTTTTAAATGTAGTTAAAATAAAATGGTATTAAATGTATAATTTATATATAGCAAATTTCTTTTTATACTTGTCTTGGTTTGATATTTATAAATTTCACAAATCAGGGAGGTTTTTCTGTCACAGTCTGTATTACTATTGTTTTTTAAATAATTATTAAAACCATTCAAATTTTTGTACGATTGCAATTGAATAAACGCGATGTCGATTATATATTTTAAAATTATAAATAGGAATCAGTAATTCAATTACAAGTATTTAAATAGCGTGCACGATGTGACAAAAACAGCATATGACATACAAAACGGTCGCACAGAATGAAAATGTATAACTAACTTTAGTGTCTTGCGATTTTGAATTTGAATTTTAATATCTTTAATATTATATGATAAAGCAAGACTTTTTATTATACCATGTTTGAATTTGAAAAATAAAACATGTTAATAATTATTTCTCTAAAGTATGATTCCAATGCAGTTTATAACCATATGAGATGTACTGCCATACAAAATATTTGATGTAAAATAAGCGAAAACAACACAAAAAATAATTTACTATAAAAAGAGAAACTCATATTACAAAGAAGTTTGCGGGTTCAATATTTTTCAAGTTTATGTGGTATAAGATTCAAAATTTTAAATTTTTATTTTTTTATTTAAATGGTTTAGAATACAACACATTTTCTTACAATTAATTGAATAATTAAATGATAATATTTTTAAATATTGTTGAACAATATTATTATATTTTATTTGAAAAATTGTATTCGTAAAAAGTGTTAATTAACGTTTTTTTATACGCATTTTAAATTTAGAACAAAGCGATTAAATACCTGTTTAATGTGTTCCAAATCGTTTACGTAATACTTTTCTATGTAGAATACTATTATTTTATTTGCAAATATACTATATAATATATCAGAATATTTTTTAAAATTTATTATACATTAATAGATAAATTTCTTATAAAAATATATCCTAATATCCGATATCAAAATTATTGTACGTATCCACGTTAATTTACTTATCGTATTTTTGTCTTATTCATTTTATACTACATTTTATTTGAACGATAAAGTAGTGTTGATTTTATGACATAATATAATTATTGAAAACAATTTTATAAACCATAAAAATATATATGATAATCTATTGAAATTTAAACATTATATACTTCAAAAGATAATTTTTCGAATATATGAGTCGTTAAAGTTGATTTTTGATGTGTAAAATAATAGTATACGTCACTAAAACATAGAACAAGGGTGACAAAACTATAGTAGTTTTAATATAAAAATCAGTAAAACAGTAAAATTGATTTTGTGACTTTCGATGTAATAGATTATTTGAATTCCTCCGAATAATAACTTCAACTACGTCACTGAATAGTTATTTTTTAATTTTGCATAATTTTCTAATAAATAATGAAATAAGAAATTTATTTTTCATTAGTCATTTACATTTGTACTATAAATATTTTGAAAGTATTGTGTCCCCGTAAAATTATAACAGTAGCTGTCTGTTTAATAATATATTTATATAATATTTTTTTCTTTCCTTGTCAGATGTCTAGGTCTTAATAGATTTCTACACGTTGTCGTGGTACCTATCTCCTTCAATAAAACGTTTAGTATCAATGGCGAAGTGTCAAAAAAAAAAAAGTTAAGAAATATTGGCAAGAACCTAAAGTGTCTGGCTATCTTTTCTAGCGTTTAATTTTAGAATACACACAAAACAACCCTTTTTGTAATTTTGTACACGATTTGTTGAATACTGTAATATTATTTATTAAGTACTGTTTTTAAATAAAATACATCCTGATTATGTTATAAAAAGTATTATTCGTTGATAATTTCACATATTATCTACATTTTTTCTTAACCTTTATTGATTCGAAAGAAATACTGAAGTGAAAACATGTACTATTAAATAAATTGCCGAGGAAAGATATTTTAAAGAATGTTAATTAGTAAAAAAAAAGAAAAATACAAGCATTTAAGAAAAGTGTTTAATAATCAAGAAAGTTAGAAATCATTCGAATTGATTAGTAAAAGAAATTTACCGTAGAACCTATTTAGCTGTTATTATTGTTATATCCTCATTTACCACTGTTGTTACAACTAAACGAAAAAACATATACAATTTATGTAACAGTAGTATATCTTACACGATGATGTAATACAAATAAATTCATTATTCGAAGAGGCTGCACACATCTATGATCGAATTACACTTTTTCTTTTATAGTATAATATCGTATACTCTTCTGTAGACAAAAGTTAATAAAAAATAATAAAGTGTATAACACTTATAAATAGTATTCTTAGCTTAAAAATATAAACTCCAATTAGTGTCTTTCAAAAATCATTGTATACACTCGATGTTTGGGACGATTTCAACGTCTTTGAACACCGTGTGCAGTTTGTCCACGTTGCAATTCGGCGTAGATCCGTAGTAAAATAATAATAGTAATAATGCGCTGATCAAATAACGCGCATACAGAGTGATCCATTTAATACAATTTCAAATGAAACTTTACGCAGTACGTGTGTACATGTAATACACGGTAAAGATATTATTATTCCACGTTAAATGTATCACACATATTCAAATTATACATACAACGTATGATACAGGTGTTACACACTTGAAATACTATACTTTCAAATTAATAACGGATTTCCCCCCCCCCTCCCCCGTTTCATAAATCATATTAAAACTCTGGGTAGTTATTATTATTATTATTGTCATTAATATTAAATGAACACGATGATAAACAAATAGCTCCATAAGTTTATCTAAAACACAAAATTAAAACGGTCGTTTAAAGAAACGAAGACAGATTAGACGACCGAAACAACAAGACAATGTAACACGTGCGCTAGTCGTTTTATTGTGACTACCGCTCGACACGCGGCATTAATCATAATAATACTGTGGTGTATAATATTACAGGGCTGCTGCTAACGTTTAAACTTGGAATCGTGTTGACCGTGGTGGATAATCACCGTTCAAACAATGAAGGTGGAAAACGCGTACAACTCGATGCAGTACATCACACCAGCTACGATCCGTATAGCGTACGACCCGCAATGTTATTATTGCGATATAGCCGTGCGCGTGTATTGCGCGAGACCCGAACGAACCGCGTAGCAGCAGCGTGCCCGATACACGAAAAAGAAAAATGCAACGTATCAAAACGTATGTTTGGAAAACGGTTTTAGACTTCAAGGGACATGATCGACCTGCAGTAATAGTGAAACGTGTTCATAGTTCGTTTTTGTACTGCGGCGAGTCGCCCGTAAACGTGCCCCGTTCGTTTCGCGAAACCTAAACCGACCGAAAAACACTGAAACATTATCGCTTCGCGTACCGACGAGCGGCGGCGGTTACGCGACGAAATGAACTGCCACGGGCGTCGCGAGGAACTGTAAAAAAAATTCCGTTCCCGGCGATGGTAATAATAATGGCGTAAAAAAAAAAAAAATAAAATAACAGTCTCGAGGAGCTCGCAACACAATAAAACGAATGCGAAATTGCCGTCGTTGCCCGGGCGGACGGATAGCCGCCTCGACGGCGACCGCCGCCGTCGTAACAACACCGTGTCGGTCCTTGTGCGGCCGTACATCATAAACGTCAAACCGGTAAGGAGAAAAAAAAAATAAATAAATAAGAATAAAACACGCGCAGCAGCTTCGTCCGGACTCGGTAGTCGACTGATCCTGCGTCCCCCCACAGATTCACCGGGGAGATACGCGCGAACGAGCGTTCGGGAAACGCGGACTGGAACGCCGGACGGGATATACGTCCGTGGGGTTAATTAACGGAAGAAGCGACGGCGATGACGGCGCGAACCGACCGCGAGCAGAACACCGTATAAATCACTTTACACATTCGTACACCGTGTGTTCGTTATGTAAACTTGATCGTTTTAATGGCGGTCACCGAGGGAGCATTAAATTATTTTACAATGTTCGTTCGCGGTGCCGTCCGGAAAAAATAAATAAATGCGTATTATCGACGACACCGCTCTGCCACCGTCGTAGCGGCGTCCGTACGATTTAAAAACAAGATAACGACGTGTATCATCGATATGAGTTCGTGCGCGTCCGTCCGCAGTCGAGAAAACGCTGTAAAATTGTTCCGAAGTGTTACGTCCAGTGGCGTACATTCAATCTTGCTCGGGGGGGGGGGGGGGGGGAAGAAAAAATAATCGTTTTTTTTTTTTTTCGTTGCACAGATAAATAACTGCTATGAATAGATATTATTTTATACAATTTTTTTACCAATTTACAGTTTACTTTTATATTAAAGTGAATTAATAGCTATTGGAATATAAAAACAGCATAGTTAACAAAACTTTTCAAACATCTATCAATATAATTATTTATTTATCATTATATTTGTATAGTTGTATATTTTGAGTTCAAAGAGTAATAATGAAACTACGAATATATTACACGTCATGAATAATAAAACAATTTTCTTTTTTTTGTGGCCTTGGGGCGGGGGGTTTGAACCCGGAACCCCCCTCTCCCTTATGTACGCCACTGGTTGCGTCGCACGCGGTCGTGTATATTATCGTTACGCGTCTAACACGAGCCTTCAGTAGTAGTACTCGACTCGCGATTCTCAACATGCGGTGCTTTGAGAGGGCGAAATCTATACCGTCGCAGTCGTCCGTCCTTCGTCGGTGTTTTGCGCTTACATCCCATACGTGCGAACGGAATTCTCGTCGGGACTCATACTTTTTGCGAAAAAAAACAACAAAAAAAAAATAAACTTGGAACACACGAACGTAGCCGAGTGACGCAATAAAATAAAAATAAAGTGGTGCCACGAGAAAGCTGATCGTGTTTCCCGCGAGTGTTGCCCCTGAAACGTTATTCGCTCCAAAACGGAATAATCGAATACATTGCTGTAACACCGCGTCGGTTGTAATCACCAGGCCCTATTTTTATGTGCATCCCGACACACAATGTACACCACGAATGTACAAGTGTGCACTACGGTCTACAAAACAAAAATTAAATAATAAGCCAACTACTGAGATATATGAGTGTTATTGAATTTTTTAAAATTGAATGCGTATATATATATATATATATATATATTATGTATGTAATATATTCCTTTTTCTAAGACAGTAGTAAGACTAAATTTTCATTTAAAGCAGTAAAATCAAGTGCGCAGTCCGAAATTGTACGAATAATAGGGCCTGGTAATCACCATCGAAAACGCGTGCGCGCGCAAGTCGAGAGTTAATCAAACTCGACTCGAAACGCCGTGCACTAGAATTCAACAAAAAGGATATTAACTGGCGCACGCGTACTCGGAAAAGACGCCAAATACGTTTTGCGAGAAATCCTTGTCTGCGATTCGTGATGACGAATCGTCGTGGAGCGGTGCAGGTTAATACGTTTTATACGACCGTCAACGCCCAAACGATACAATTATTAATACATTGCACACAAGTAACTACTGCGCAGCTTCCAAATGCATGTAGAACACAATTTGTGGCCATAAATTTACTTCCATGTCCGTATCAAGAAATAATAATGATAAACGGTTTTGAACAAGGACATCGTCCCTATTGTTTTATAATTATTATTGTTGTTGTTTTAAAGTAACCGAATCTGAGGCTGCGGCAGCTACCTACTTTAAACGATCGATCGTCCGTGTATGCACGTGCACAATAATGCTCGTGTTGCATATGACGTTCGTTCAAGACAACAACATAATACTGTACGCTCTACGCAACTGCGGTGTAGTTTTTGTACAGTTATGCGCTTATATTGTTCTCGGGTCTCGCACGTAAATACTTATTCAGATGCACCGCGGTTACCGCCTACGCGGTACTTTATCCAGTTTAGTGGCGCTATTGGTACTTAACGTGTACATTATATACGTACAGAGGACTCTACGATTGAGAAATAATAACGTATTTCGCACGTACTATAGAAAGATTAACTGTTCAACAATGGTGATTTTCAAACAATCGTCATCTATAACACCGTGAGGTTTAATAAAATCCAATGCAATTTATCAAGAACCAGAATTATTTCATTAACATATTATTATTCCGCTTTTACGCGCGTACGTTTACACTTTTGAAATCCTTATAAGTTTTGGAAATTTCTTCACCGCTAAATTCCTTTGAAGCATTCAAACTGGCCGTATGGTGATGCCTAACTGGTTTCATGATCATCCTCAATGTGTCGTACGTAATAAATACGAAGAGGTGTGAATTCCCTGCGCTAAGCGCCATTGTTAACAGTTTTCGCGTGACACTGTACGTGTTTACAGCAATAAGTTTTACAAATGTTTTGAGACGTTTTATGTGGGTGCATTTCATAATGAATTCTTCAAACATGACACTGCAGTGAATCACCGCACACTATTATTATAAAAAAAACGAAATATCAGTAAACACATAGTTTCAAGGAACACGTCTATACTGTGAGTGCTGCCAGGCGCAAGTATAAATAATCAAACGTTATATTATATCGTTATTTTTTTTTGTCGAATAAAATTGATTTATGTTTAAGCCAAAACATTAAAATGAAATACGCATTTTCGATTCGTACACGAACGGTATAAATATCGCTAAAAAATAATATATATATATAAATATATGATACGGTATACCCCTCCCGGGTGAACGTTTAAAAAATGTAAAATGAACTGCTTGTGTTGTTCGCCTAACCGCCGCCACCAGATTTCTACCATTCTTGTGATTTATACGGATGGTATGTGTATTTCTATTATTATTTTTCTCTGTACTACTACGCACACGTCCCAACATAATAATATATCAACGAAAACGACGATTGATGGCAAGCTGCATGCGTACAATGTAACGTATATCCGTTCATGTGCGTGCGTGGAGAAAAACCATTGCATCATTTGACAAAAATTTTCTATGCGTTTTTTTACTTTCTTATAACATTTTCACGAACATTTTCAAGAGCTTATCATCTGATAACAAAGTAGTGATTTGTTGTGCTCGAAATATGAATTTAGTACAATTATAGTTCTTAGAGCAGTACAACATTTTACTGTTCACATTAAAATGAATCGCAAATTGAAGTTTATCTATAAAAATTAAAACACTCCATTGGATTATCAGCAATCACATAATGTAATACATGCCATATTAAATACAAAACAAATATCAAAACGATGTCGTTGCAATACTTACAAATTAAATCTGCTGAATAGGTATTTAATAATTAACCGACTTAATACGATTTGTGGAGGACAAGATTCCTTACAGAAAATCAGCTACTTAGTACACTATCTCAATTCGAGTAATATATTAATTACACACTTTTAAGACGTAATCCGAATGTTCGGTTAAAGTTTAAGGCAATATATTTAACAGTATCGTCATAAATAATAATTTTGGACACTAGCAAAGGGACGTACCTACTTTACGCATAGAAATTATTTATTTTTATCCAAAATACTTGATCTTAAAATTAAAATGATAATTTCTAAACTATTATTATTTTTTAAATATTATTTATTTTGACTCCTAAAAATTAGTTATATGTATTATATGCATACCTTTAATACATTTTTAACAAACACTATTTTATGCAATTTAATAAGTAATGTCAAGTTATGGTAATTCAATTTTTTTAGATGGAATTCAAAATTAATATGTATCATTTTCTACTGCTGTTTTGATTTTTAGTGTGAAATAATAAATCTAAAGTTAGCCATAATTATAAAGAATAAATAATTTTAATAAGTATACATATATAATAACATAAAATATTATTTAATATACTTATATCCTTACTATAAAATGTCAAACTAACTATAAATTAACAAATTAAAAAATATTAGGCTTGAACTTTAAGTTTACTTAAAGTTTAAGTAATCTGTATTTATTTACTTTATAATTGACTTTTATAATATATTTTATTATGGAGTGTAATGCAAAAGAGAAGAAAATATATTTTACCTAATATATTTCTACCTCTTTTATTAGATAATTATTTTTACTCAAAAAATGTAAGTATCTATACATAGATCTAAATTGATAAATATGCTGTCAACATACTGTTTTTATACTCATTTTATGATAATTTTTTTCAAGCCTATTACATTATAAGCACATTTTTATAAATCTTCGTAAGTGTAACAAAAACATTTTTATTTATTTTTTTTTTTTATGATGGTTAAATAAAATGTAAATAGGTACTTTATATAGTAATAGTAAGAGGTACATTAAAATATTGTATAATTTATTGAATATACCGTTTTAAGTTATAAATCAGAAATTATTATTTAAATAACGTAAAAAGAAAATAAAGATGAAGATTTTGTACAGTATTATCAAAGTAGCGTATACTTTTTAAACATTTTATATTATGATTCTTATCAACGATTTAACAATGATAAATATATAAAACATCAGTAAATACTATATTTTTGTTTAAGTCTACATCTGTTATCAAATATACGTTTTTACAAAATGAAAATGTCAAATATTATCTTATAAGTTTTATTTGACCAATAAATTCGATATTATCTTACTGGTTTCGTAAACATAATGAACTTAATTGTTTTTCGATAGAATTAAATACTTTTGCTGATTTTGCATTCACCAAACGCAATGAAATTGAATCAACGATGATCGCGTGTACCTATAAATATATCTGTTCTTCTGAACAGCCGGTAATTTATGAAGTGCGGATTGCATTTTATGAGTGTGTTCCTCCTGCTTACGTTGACCACAGAAAACGTCGATTTAACCCAGGTACACAAGTGGTTGACACAAGAAATTACTTTTAACTCCCTGAAATATTATCACGGGGGATGAAAACGATAAAGTATAAACACAAAACACCGACCACCGCGGCGTGTTCTTTTTGTTGCGGTAATAAATTGGTGTGAAAGACTCTGTTTGTTTAACAAATAAAAAAAAAATAAAAAATTAAAAAAATAAAAATAAAATAAAACCCTCCAGACAATATTTATATACATAAGATTTTCTGTTGTACCTTTTTTTTTCTTAGGGAGAAAAAAAATCGTAAACAACACTCCGTTGGACATCGAATGCATATGATACCGGTTAATTTGGTCGGCACACCCTATAACTGTCAAGGTGGTAAAAATTATGGTTAGACGTACGCTTTTACTAAACCGTATTTGTAGGTGGCAATAAATACTAGTACTATAATACTCGGAGCCTCTCAATTAGGCGCTACACAGTCACAGCACACATGCGCGCACGTGAAGAACACGATTTTGGTGAGGGGTTGGGAAGGGGGCATTCGAATAATACGAGAAATGACCGGAGACAACAGGTAATTTTTTTTAACGTTTTAATTTAGACCTATAGCCTCATATAGTATGCCTTTGATCGAGCTGCCGCCCATCCACCCCCAGTTTCGATCGACTATCTGGAAGAATATATTATATCCCTATAAATATTGATACGGAGACAGAAACATATTTGAGAAAGAAAAAACGCGACTATATATATATACGAATATTATGTACATGTCATTTGAATGAGAAATCTATTTGTTACAAAAAATAATTATTGTCTATATACAGTGATATAATAATACGTTTTATTTTAGTACACAGCATAAAAATACAATGTTCAATCAATTTAGTACATAATTACATTGGATATGCAACTTGATAAAAAAAAAATGACACCTGATATACTCATGCCCATACGACTATTAAAGAGATAACACTACGTTTTACCATTTGGTCAATGTAATTGCCATTTCGATAACCAAACATTTTTTTTCTTCGAGTTAAAATATTTCTCTTTTAATTTTTAGTCTCCCTAAATAGAAATACACCGAATATACGATATTCACGAACACAGAGAAACCGTAATATATAAGTTGTATTGTTTCCCTCTTTTTAATGGAGGCCGCTTTAATGATCTAATGCATCTACACCTATAATGTTATTTCAACAACGTCCAGATGTATATTTAAGTCTTAAGGATTCATAATCTTCTTTTTTAACAATATATTGTTACTCTTTTCTGTTTATAGTTTTAATATACGTTTAATATACTTTAATTTAAATTTAACAAATAATGTAGGAATAATCGTTAGTCATGGCTGCTTGTTTGTATACGTACAATTTGTTCGACCATAAGATACTGTATTTTCTCAAAACAGTTTCAAGTACTCGTATATATGCATCAATATATAAATTCAAGATATTATGTTGTCATAGGTATAATGTGTATATAATTTTAAATATTTTAAAAGTTTTCGAATAATTCGTATAGAATATGAACTTCTTTATATGACTTCAAGTATTTACCATAAATTCATAATAAATCATTTATATAGCCTAATTTATTATTTTCATTATTATTTTATAATTCAAGTAGTCGGCCTTAAACATATAATAGATGTTATGAATATCAGTGAACTATACAGGCTTTATATTTAAATATAATGATAGAAAATAATTGTATCCTATAGAAAGAATGTCGAGTTTGAGAAATTAAAAATAACTGTTGGTCAAAACTGTAAACGAAACATGATAAAATAATATTGTATGTACAGTTTACTTGTGATGAGTTTTTTAAATACAAATCTAGAAAAATTAATAATATATTCTAACCATAATAAAATGATGTAGTAATTAGTCTGCTGGAGATGCAAGAATATATGACGACGATAGGATATAAATCACCAGATTGGTTTGGAGATCTTTAATAAAGACGTGAGAAATTGAAGTCCTCCCATTACACACAAATAGGCCGACAGAACCATAATAATAGATTCATGTATTTTACTACCGACGTGCGATCAAGATTAAAAGATAAGGTGAATATAATTATCTGCTTATGAAACCAACCAGCTCGTTATTTTGTCTGTTATCTGAATTTTTTTTTTTTTTTTTTAGCAAATTGATTTTGTTCTTCCTAAATGCAGATCTAGTGTCAAATTTCTTGGTGATTTTTTTCTTCCTAACGTTTCGAAATGTGTTATAATAATATATACGAATATGCCCTTTGCCATCAGCGCTAAAGCAGCAATTGTATTATGTGTGTCAATACGAGTGTATTGACGAAAAGTGTAAACTGTAATTTAGATAAACATGTTTTTAAACCACAAGATCGTGTTTTATGCTGTTTTATATATATATATTATACACTTTTAGTAAATTATTTTATAATAAATCTTATAAAAACATTTTTTTCCAAATACCTAACGTACATAAACAATTGAAAAATTAAAAAGCAAGCTAAGTAAAATTAAATCGGTAAATTTGATAAACAACATACCTGGAAATTCATTTTGGTTACGTGTTTTTAATTCCAAAAAAAAAAAACATTTATTATTATTATTATTATTACTATCATATTAATCAACATAACCCCAGTCGTACATCAATTTAGGTAATCTGTGGAATTTTCTGTCAAATAATATTAAATATCATGTCTAACTAACGGCATTAGCATCCGTGGTGTGATGGCGTAATAATACATAGATGAATATATACGATGCGCAATTTATAAACCGAATTCATGGTTTTGCGTGAAAAACAGGGGAGAATCGTACTCAACAAGCATGTTTATTTTTAAAGATATCAAACGATCAGGCAATGTAAAAGGAAAAAAAAATTTAAATTAATAAATGATTACGTGAAATATTTGCAATGTACGGTTTCTGCGTTTTCAGTGTAACATTTATTGTACAGCATAACAAAATAGTATACGATAAAGTGCGACATAAGCATTAATTGATTTACACGCGTGTAGGAAGTAATTCCAAAAATTCTGTCTAGGCGAATCTGAGACGACAAATATTTAATTTGCGATTCGTTTTACCGAGTTCAACGTCCGTACACTAATTATAACAATGATTGGACTGCAACGTTGGCTGCCGCGTACGGCAGTGAATTAACTCATTGATTGTATTACAAACCGAACGGGATTAACTGTCCCCAATTAAATTTCGGGACGGGGAGATGTGATAACGAGTTAAAAATAATAAAACTAAAACAAGGCGAACAGGTAAAATAGTTTAATGGTGAGTTTTGTTTTTAAACCGTTTCGTTTAAAAAGGATCACCATCATTATGAAAACAACCGTTTTATTAAAAGTATTTCCACTTTCGTTGATAATGATTTTCATATAATGTCATTTGATAATAACAGTATTAAGCAAAGGTGGGCATTGACTAGTTAAAAAGTTTAAAGTTCAGTTAAAAAGTTAATTTTTTTTTAACTATTTTACAATGATCTTACTAAAGAATTTTTGTGTGATATGCATACTAATTTAAAAAAGTAGATTAAATTTTTTTAAACTGAGTTAAGTGTTAATATTTTTTTCCTTATTAACTTTTAACTCATCGAGTTAAATTTATGAATTGTTAACTGTTAACTATTAACTGATCGATCTTATGTTCTCTTAACTTAACTTAAATTAATTATTTTCATCAACCATCTCACTTTAGGTATTAATTAATAACAATAAAATAGGAATCATCGTTGTTATTTTCGTGCGATATCACAGTGTAACATAACAGTTGATTCGTTTAGAAACACATCATTAGAAAGTAAAACAAAAAATGTTTAATTGAATAATAGATTTATCTCATAAAAAAAAAAAAAAAAACAACAATAGGAGTATTAGTTTTCAGTACTCAAAAAATGGTGTAATTAATCATTATTTATAGGCATAAATCCATGAGTTTGAGTGCTTAATTCAATCATAACTTAATTTTACAACGGTCCCGTCGAATCATTGAATGATCAAACGTCATACAACTAATAATTATGAATAAAGTATAATGACAATAATTAACCGAATTATGTTTTAAGCGAAATTTTACACACGTGATAAATATTCAACTAATATATTTTATATTTAGGTATTGATGTTCTTTACGTAAATTATACATTTTTTATATTTTCAAAACGATTATTTCATATTTTTTACACGTATATTAATTTTGAATTACACGAATATATTATAACCGAATATACCCGTGTGTATATAATAAACAGTCTATATATTTTTATCATAACTACCATATGTACAAACGAAAATCTCAACTGCATACTAAATTCCATCAGGTTAGTAATTTGTTCTCAGCAAATAATTACCATAATAGAACCAGTCTTACAGTTCATTGTAATATTTAAATTAAATTATACAAAACGTGTAAATAAGTAGTTTTCTTCCATTGGAAAATGTCGATTCTCGTCGGGGACAAGAAACAATTTAGTTAATTCATTATTGAATAATAACTAGATATTATTGTGCTGTGAACAAGGCCGAATTAAGCACCTATTGGGCTCTTTTGACAAAACATGCTTTACAAAGCCGCTCGCTACGCTAGCAGAAAGATACATTTTTTTAACTATTTCATAAATTGTTAATTGCATTATAAAATTTATGTCTATAAAACTATTTTAGTATGATAAAAAATGTGTATCGGCTTAAAATTGTCTGGGCCCCTTTCACTTGGGCACTCGAGAGGGCCCCGGGGCTACCGCCCCGGCTAGACCCCCCCCCCTCTTAATCCAGCCTTGGTTGTGAAAGTCACTAACAAATAACAGCCAATTTTATGCTGATGCTTGAATTATTAAATTGCACTATAAATTAAAATATGTGTAGACACCGTAAAAGTAGTTTTGGCCATTTCAAGATTTACGAAAATCGTCAAAAAATTTTCCGATCGAACACTAAAATACAAGTGTTTTATTAAAAAGTGTAGTATACTGTTGGGAAATAAACGTTTAATCTGTCAAAATACCACATTCTATACATACACCAGTTGCGTGCTGTCAAGAATACTTCTACTTTTTACACATCGTATGCATCCCAATGTAACCAGAATGCAAATTATATACTTTTGGACACGTTTCTTATGTGTTTGATTTATAATGATTTTCGTTCCAAATGAAGTTCTACGGTTGTTCACTAAGGTAAACCAGATACTAAATACATGAGTTTTGTAAACGGTGTAGGCTAAATCACTGTCGTACAAATATTTTCGCTACATAGCACATTAAGAATAGACCCACCGTCCTAGTTACATTACACAAACATAATTTATGGATTTAGAGTTAGACCCACACGAAGCGCATGTCAATATTATCGAGTGTATCTATGTAAGATTTAAAACACGCATTTAAATTTTGTTCTAGCGACGCTAAAAAAAAAAAGTACAGATTTACAAAACAATAAAATAAAATGTACCTATAGTATATATCATTAAGATCGATTGGATTTAAAATAATCGCTCATGAATATACGCCTTTTGAAACCGCGAATACGGGGTAAACAACAAAATAATATCAATACACGTGCCTATACATAATATTTAATACATTATTATTTTTATATAATATGTCCGCATAGGCGGTTTATCCCGAACGGATCTAACCCGTTTGATAGATAGTGCGTTTCGTACAAGAATAAATAACTAGTAATGATGACTAGGGAACATTGTCAAGTCAGTTGTAAAGCTCACTATGATATAAAACATACACGCATATGTTACAGTACTACACATAACGCTTTATCATCGTTATTTAATTATAATAGTAATAATAATAGTAAAAAAAATAAAAAAAATAAATATGTTGATACCCGAACATGCCAGCCAAGACTATATTTTTATAGATAACTAATACACCTATTTTCCAATGATACGAATATTTTTGTATTAATAAAAGTCAAGAACATGTTTAAATATTGTTAGATAATATTTTATAAAATTAAATGTATATATATATATATATATATGCCTTACCGAGCCGTATAGCAGGCCACACGCGTCCAAGCACAAGTACATGCAAGTTGCTACACCTTGAATTTTTAGCTGCCCCAGATTCACCGAAGTTCTCTGCAAGATAACTGAAACGAAAACATTTATAAGTTGATAAGTATACCTACGTATAGAACACGAAACAAAATAATCATACTAGCTACATGTGTAAGTAAAATTTTAGATTAAAACAAAACCGTGATATTATGTACGACACATTTTTTGACAAACGTTTGAGTATAGAGAATACTGTATATATACACTAGTTTCAGTCACTAAATATATATTTATATTACTAGTGCGGTTATCTAAAGGAATGATAGTGTGGCGCCAAAAAAAATTGAAAAAAAATTTTTTTTGATGATCTAGCACATAATATTGAGCTTGCATATTACACGAATTCCAATACAATGAGTTGTATCTAATTAAATGTACGTAAATCGATCGTGATATAAGTTTTTTTTTCGTGACTAATTTTAATACATCCAAATTATAATCAACATACGATAATGTTTCAGCAAACAATAGAAAAGTAGTGCATAATATTATTATGTTCATAGGCACATCTTCAGAGCTATGTCTTTACATCGTTCCGAGATTATGCGCGATAACGAATAATTTACTATAAAGAATATAACACAAGAATAGATCGAATTTATGGTCTCTTATGTAATCTTTTATAATTATATAAAGCAATATTATGTCATGGTTGGTAATATACCTAAACATAACGAATACGGTTAAAACATTTTTAAATTGATAAATGAACAGTACCTGCGAAAAATGCATACTTTACGTTGCACGGAATGTTTGTGTACAACAGCATTAAAATAATATCTTGTAACCGTGATGTTTATGTCATTCCATTCGCTATTATGTCGCAGATTATAATACTATATTTTACATATACGTGTATAAATATTTTATTAAAAAATATATATATATATATATATATATATACGTGTTTAAGGTGAACATATTTTAAGCTTTATAAATAACTCTAAAAAAAATATTTTATTATAAGAAACCGAATGGTTAAAACAACATAATATCTGGATACACGTAAGGAGTCAAAGTAGTTTAAAGCGAAATAACTCAAGATCATCGGCAATATATTATTTAAATGTAATAAAATTTAACTATAAATGTTCATGGAAAAAAAACGAAAAAATTATTCCTAACATTATTTTTTCTATAAACACTATCCTACTTCTTATTCTACCTAGCGTGTAAAATCACTTATAGATACCTAATAATTTATATTGGTTTTTGTGCCTGAAGAATCCCTTTGACTGATTCATAGTGAAAGACCTTACGTATGTTAGAGAGCAAAATACTATTTTCACCAACGAGAAAAATCTACATCATAAAAATACTTCACTGCACATGAATGAGTATACATACTATTATTATTATATACAAGACCATCGAGTTAGAAAGATTTTTTTTTTCAGTACCATAATAGTCACAACAACGATTCATACATTATAATAATATTATTATCGGTATAAACGAATACGTAGGGGGCGGTTGTTTAATCCGTGTGAGTCAAAAGAATAATAATTGTCGGTAAAAGGAGGCGCCTGTTCGAAATCGATTAGAATATTAAACGTATATACATATTACATATACGTATATATATATTGTTGCCCGGTCGGAAAAATACCATACGGTTCTTATACGGTAACCGGTTCGTTGGTATAAGAACATATTTATATGATGTGACTGACTCTCATGCTCATTAACACAAATTTAAATTTAAAGGGAAAATAATAAAACACATATTCTTATCTGAACCCAAAAGTATTGTTTTGATCTCGAGTGGCATTCAGGAATTTTATTATAAATAATTGACACCAAACCATCGTTGTACCACCGAATTGGTATAAGATGCCTGTGCAGTAGTACACATAGAATATGATGCTAAGCTTTTCACCAAGAGCAAACTATGTGTAGGCATTATTCCCACCGTAAGTCATGGTCAAAAACATATATTTTATTTGTTTATTTTTCTGAATTATTACCTTAGGTTTTTTTTTTTACGATTACGGCCGAATTACACGGGACTTAGAAGGAAGAAAAAAAATAATGATTTAAAAAGTGAAATTGCTGCATACCTATTGTGTTCGGGAATAGTTATGACCTTTATCCCTCCATACGCACAAGGCACAATAATACTTTTCCGTGGACCGCACAGGATTTATTAAAGCACGGTATATATTATAAAAAGCTACTGTCGACAAATTACGCCGCGTGCTTGGGGTTTTTCATTATTACACAATAACTCGACGAGTGTATAGCCGTACATGTATAATAATAATAATAATAATAATATGGCCTGCACACGACCGTTTACATCGCATTCTCCACTAATTTGAAAAATCACCCGGCGTAACTTTAAACGACGTCCTCCCGATTTATTCGGCGCACACAATAGACCTATAACGTTTAATAATATCGTACTGCACATGGTGATAATACACGACACACGCGTGCATCTGTAAGTGATGCATATAAATGGATGTGTGTTCTAAGACTCCAATGAAATATAGGTATCACATTATCACATTTTACACGGTAATCCGTCGAATCCTATAAAAAAAGTATTAATATGACTGATGATTCTAAAGTATTTATTATTATTATTTTTTTTTTCGAGCCGATTAAACTAGTGATTATACCGTTAATATTACTTTTCAAATCATTATACGATATATTTGTACTCGTATACTTAATACATGTTCACGCGCGCGCACACGAACTCGCATTAGATGTTCGACTCATCCTCACAGCAATTCTCACAAATATAAGTACCGAATACGGTCTCGCGTAAGACATTGTTGTCGAGAGCGTCTACAATTCTAAGATTAACTATTCAATAAAGAAAGTGCTATGTTGTGTAAAGTTTTACTAACAAATTGCGTGAGTAGAAAAATGGATTTTAAAGTATATTCCTTATCTTAATGGTCTCTGAATTTGGTATATTTTACAAACGTACAATAAAATATGAAAACTAAGCACATCATTACAATTATTTCGATTAAACTAGAAATACAATGTTTTGGTTTAAAGAAAACAAGTTATATACATAACTTACATAATGTACAAGTTATATACATTAACTTCTTTTTAGAGTTGATAAAAACGTACCAACGTTTTTTATATTTAATTACTTAAATGTTACTGATTACAAATCAAATAATATAATATGATTCTCTTTCAAATTACTTTAGCTTGTATTCTAGTTTCTTCTCACGGATAAGTTTTATTTCAAACCGATTTTTATGAAAATGTTTACAGTTTATAATGAATAAAATCATTATGATACCCTCGTATTTAAAATCCAACGTGTATTAATTTAAAATATTATTATTTGATTTAGCGTCGTGTCCAATTACCAGTAATACATTATAAAGCATTTTTTATAATTCGTAATAACTATTAATGCAATAAGTTTAAAACTATAAGCAAATTATTCAACTACAAACATAGTAGCTTAATCAAATGGGTTTACAATAAATAGCAATACGGTAAGATAAATCAAATATTATGTATTCAATATTAATGCAATTGAGATAAACGTGTGTTGATCTACCGTTTAAATTAAAATGTTCAACTGTTTCCAAATGTAATAAAAATAAATCTAACAGGTCAAGATTTTATAGCATACTTTTTTCATTCCGTACTAATGTCATATTAGCATTTGAAGTATTTGATTCGAATGATTTAGACAAGCCCGTCATGATTATACTACGATGATAATTTCTCGTGTTTTAATCGGTATCGGCGCGCGTTCAGTTTCTGTCGGAACAAAACGCCCATTTCCCGTCGAAGGAATTTGTTACGCCGTCGGTCTGTTTACGCCTACTCGGTGTTGTTTTTACCGAGCGAAATAAAATGAGCATGATATTATATTATTAACGAGACGAAAAACAATAATAATAAATGCTTATTCAATTTCTTGCGTCGTAACGTGCACGCGTATGCAAAAACAACGGAGTTTCAACCGAAAACCGTCATCGGTGGCGTCTGGGAGAGATCACACCACATAGAACTACGCAAACGCAGTCGCTTGTGATTGGTTATCTTACACGTAATATTCTACTGGCGATCACACGGTTACGAATACGAAGACACCGTTATTTGATACAAACCCTGTCCGAGCAACAATAATATCGTCCAACGTAGAAATCCAAATGTAAATCGAAAGATTTCACCCGCCTTTCAGGAGAACACTGTCCGGAAAACGGACCGCGGTGATTTACCGGTGTATTCCGACGAAGGCAACGATCGTGTGCGCCTGCAATTGTGAGCGCTACGATGCACGACGTGCAGTACAAAAAGTAAGTAGTTACTTTTATGCAGCGATACGGCATTTGAACGTCGGAGTTACAAAAACGTTCAATCAACGTGCATTATTAACACCCTAGAATCGGTTTGTTATAAAAAATATAGAAAAAATCGCGCATCAAATGCGTACGCGATACGCGGATTTTCAGATCAGGCTACGTTTATCTTTTCCACATGCTTAGCACGGAATTTTCGAACACTTTAAGCCCTGTTGTACACGGCTCCGGGCAACGCGTACCGATATTGTTCTGTCGGACAGTGGAGAGCCGCATAAACTACGCAACACGTGTTGTTGTACGAAAGCCATTGGTTCGGGACGCCCCTTCGCGCGCGCGCGTGACCACAGGTATTTCGTTTCGTTTTTTTTTTTCGTTTTTTTTTTTTTTACTCTTGCGAGATGCGTGAACTACTCGACCGGGTCGAGAATATTTGAATAAAACGTCGGAAAAGTCGCGTTAATAAATTGTCGGTAATTAATTCGTATTATACGAACGGGCGCACCACACGGTGGTGCGCGTTACGGTCGCCAGTGCACGGAGCGCGGGGGCCGACGGGGGTTCGTGCGCACCGGTGCGGCGGCTTAACGCGCGTGCGCATGGCGTGTAAGCGCGGGCCGTATAGGTACTTGACGTTATGCCGCGCGCGTTGCGTACCTAAAAACCCATCGTACGCGCGCCGGTGGGATATCGATTAATTAACGGCGTTTGTGCCGTCCGGTCGATCGTTTTTCACCCTAACGGCCTAACCCCGCGGTGGCGTGCACGCGGTCGGCTGGATACCGTTTACGGTAACAATAACAATACCTACTTACCACTGCGATATTAACACGACAGTCTTACACGCGGCGGTTTCGGTGCTGTTGATATCGGCTACATCTTCCATCCGGGTACGCGTGCAGTACCCGTATTTTCGAGGCGATAATAATAATAAAAAAAAAAAAATTATTGAATTTAAATGTTAATAAACCCTTTACTATGACGTTGCCCGATAACAACAACTTCACGACCGGCACGACGCGTTCCTGCGGCCCGCTTCAACTACGGTTCGGGACGAACAGGTATGCGCGCAGGACTGGACCGTATTTTCGGTACAAGTACCTTGAACACGAATGAATCTTGTGCGATTTCGGAAAGTATCGAGTATTACGAAGTTGTATCATACGTTTTTGTAGTATCTTTCATTTAATTAAACACTGAAAATAAATATATCTAGCATTGAAAGTATCTGTATACATCAATTTTGAAGTATCTTGCCCGTCCCTGAACACTCGTATTGCATCGTGTTTTCTGCCCGCGCGCCTATGTTATCAATAACGGGTTGTACACATAAACAGTTTTTTTCTCTCCAAGGATTACAATTTCCAAGCGTGCAAGACGAGGGCGCACCGCATCATTTGCACTCCCGTGTGGTACATTTAATGGCTGATGTATTATATGTATTATTACATAAACCGATGTCTAAAAATATTACAAAAAAAATAAATAAATAAAAACATGTTGACGTGGTCGCATTGTGTACAACATAAATTCTAGCTGTTCTTATACCGGACTTTCGTAACACTATGTAGAAGTTATGCGCGATATTCGATTTAAGTACTATATATAGGTGTGTAATTTGCGCGGGTACGTCGTGCTCCTGTTAATGAGTACGCGCACTCATAACCTATAGCCACTGGTTACTTTTCCATACGCATACGTGAATTTACAGTACGTCGAAAGCACTTGAGATCCACGGAAGAAAAAATCTCGCGTGGTTAATTAATTATTTCAAATTTTAATGCGGTAGTGATGTGAGATATGCTAAAAATCCGATAAAAATATCCCGAGTCCGGTTGCCCAAATCTCAAATTTGTCCTGTCTGTACACGTGCAGTAATTAAGGCCGACGATCGTATTCATTCCAAAATCGTCATATACTATTTCTATACATGCATCAAACTACAATTCCAACTGTTCCTACATATTTGTTTATAAAATATCAATAAACTATACACATTACAATAAAAGACAATTGTAGGCTGACCAGAAAAAAATGTATCATTTATAATACTAATTATAATCATACTCATTGAATTACATTGAATCGGTTTGGTGGTTTGTACTTTTTAGGCTATCAAAATTCCTCGAAAAACATTAAAAGCGTATTATTTTGTTTTTGCCAGGGGCGCCTGCACGTCTACCTACGCTACTAAGTATGTATAGCAAGTAAAAACGATTAACTATACCTAAAATTATCCTCAGGTCAGTAAACCGATAAAACATTATTTTTTTTTTTCAATAATAAAAATGGTGTTGGGTAACTCTTCTGCAAATGATTGTTTCTTTCAAAGAAAATCACACGAATTTCATTGATCCTATAGTGCAGTTATAAGACAAATTAATAATAATATAACTAATTTTTAAGATATACATTTTACATAATTTAATTAATAGTAATAAAATACATAATTATAATAATACAAGTACGGTTTCTATAATGATTATAGTAATGGAAATTATTAATTATCAATAGACACATGGAGGTAATTCTGAAAATGATATAATATATCAAGTAAAAAGACAATGATTTATTTAGTTTAAATCTGGATAACGTGTGTATAGACAATGCAAATAGAACACACAATTAATTGAGCATATTTGGCTACTTCAATGAGAATAATTAGTGTATTGACTAAAAACGGTCATTGTACACGAACCAGAAAACGCTTCGCGTAGCATGTACGTGATTTCATATAAGCATGTAACGTATATATAGTCATCAAAATGAAAATACTACATTGATAATATTTGAAATTATTATTTTAATATAAATTTTTTCCCTGATTATTATGTTATGACTTTTATTTTATTTTTACAGTTTTAGAGTAAAAACAACAACCAGTCAAAGTTTGTTATTACAGTTCTTAAGGTTATTAAAATTCAAATTCAAATTCAATTTCAATACGTACACGAGTGTCACCAAGTAGAGTACATTTAGGAACAATTTATTAATGATACGATAACAGAGTTACACCATTTGTTTTTAATCCCATAGGTGTAACCTTGACTTTATTTCAATATTATTTCCGGTAAACGTCATCCCACTAGGTCGACACATATAGTATACGAGTACAACATGTGTTATAAATTAAACATTTTCGCCAACACAAAATAATGTTTAGTTTGACTATTGATTAGAAGAAAATTAATTCTTAATTTTATTACCGTACGCGCCAGTGATAATAAAGTAACATCATTATATGATATGATCAAGGTTATAAAACTTATAAGTGTAATTCAATCACACGAATATTTCAAATAATTCATCCGATACAAATGCGCAAAATAAAATGTACAAAAACCGTTTAAGATAAAAATAGAAAAACGAAATGCAGAAATACATTGGTTTTTGAATAAATACAATGATAAACAAAAGGAACATTTTAACATATTTTTTAGTACGATTTTTGAGAATTTTTTTTATTTTCAAACGATTTTTTTAGTATACCGTTTGAAATATTTTATAATATTATAAGTAATTAATAACACTGTAATTAGTTTAAATTGATACATATGAGAGTTAAAAATTTAATTTTATGATATAGATACTTGAATGTATTCATATATCTATATACAATCATTGATCACGTGATTAATTTACAAAATTCTTTACATTTTTAAATAAAGAACTTGAAATTGTTGACACATTTTTAATAAAAACCGTATGTTTTCGTACTGATTTTTTTTCATATTAAATTCACGTAAACAAACTAAAATAAATAATTACTAATATTTATACAAGTATTATAAGATATTAGATATTTTAATTACATTTATTTGTATAACTAACTATAGTAATTCTATCATCATGACTAGTAAATTACTCAGGTTAACTAATGACAATGAAGGCAAATTTTCATAATTGGACTCCACTCATACTAGACATAACCATTCGTGTGTAATAAAAAAAAGTACTGAAGTAGGTATGCTAAAAATAAAACATATATCTTTCTTAAAATAAATTTGGCAATACAAATCCACTTTCTATGATTAATAAACATTGGTAGAATATATTAAGCATTTTTTGTATTAAGTAAATTCAATTTAACGACAGTGTTAAAAAAAAAATACGAATTTTGTATTTAACGTAGGTATTTAACTGAACATATTTAATAGATCATAAAAAAAATAACAAAACGATTAAGTAGCTTTAAAATAAATTATATGATTGCGTGGATTTTGGAAGTATTTTCCGATTTCAACAGTTGTATACGATTAAAAGAGTAGCTTTTAAAATATTTATTGACATATGTATTAAAATGCTAGATCAACTAAACAATACAAGTAAGTAATATGTATTAATTTTTTTTATCTTCACATACGACTACAATCGTAAAAAAATAAATAAGTAAACATACCGTAATACTCGTAATATTATTTTGAAGTATCTATCCTAATGCAATTATTTGATTAGGTACTTTTTGTTGACGAATTCACAGTATTGTAGTAACATTTAAAAATAAAAACAATATTATGAATTTGAAGCTTTTAAAAAATTAAAGCGTCATATATATATATGTACATAAACTTATAAGATTTCTACGGATTTATTTTACTTTTATGTAATTTGGTATTTATCTTGTTCCGCATTCAGATATACACACATATATATATATACAGCATAAAACTTAATTTGATGCTATGCATCCGTACGGTATGTACTATATTTAGAACTGCATTAAAGTACGTACAACGCGGACATGGGTATCACGAATGGGGTGTAATGAGATGCAATTGTACCTCTTAGATTTATAAACAAAAAAAAAAATAAAATTTAAAAATATAGGAGGCTATGGTTAGGTTAGGTTCTATTATCATTATCAGATTTTCTAGAAGTTTACATTAATTTGTAGCCATTGAAAAAAAACGAAAAAATTTTTTTACTGTCGTGCAATTTGAAAACATATTCCTATGTATTTAACTTAAATAATTTAAACATTGTCTAGGGATCAGCGAACATACTATGCATGATGCACCTCCCCCCCTCCCGGACGAAATTTCTGGCGGCGCCCATGAACGTGTACATTGTGATGAAAAGCAATAATGATTAAAATCGTTTGCTGCCGAAAACGTTTCACGCGCAGATGTTGGCGGTTACTTTCGTTCCATTGAACGCAATGTAAAAACGTAATCGGGACGCTTTAGCCGGACCGGGCGTCGTACTCCAGAGACTTCTATGCGACGACGACAACTCAATTTGAACGCAGCTCACGAACCGGTTATCCCAACGTTAGCGGTTCGGCTAATCTCTTGCACGTCCGTTCTTTAATTATGATCCTGTCGCGCGTCACAATATCGGCCGGTGCCGAAAAGTATCCGATTTTACTCGTTAAGATCGCACGCGTAAGACCCGACGGCGAAAAAATCTTTCATCAATCACGACCGCCGTTCGACCGCTATACATCCACGGTTTTTTCAATTCATCATTTCCAAGTATCATGTGTATACACAGTGGCGTAGCCAGGGAGAGGTGTTTAACGGTTTATAACCTCCCTCCCCCAAATTGTAAAATACACAACTCTTTCAAGACACAGGTATAATTTGGCATTAATATACGTACATCCATCGTGACATTATTATCAAGACTGATTATGTGTTAAAAGAACTTGCCAAGCATTCAAGAAGATTAAATTTTAATTTTTAAATATAAGTTACTTTTATGCATATGTATATACATGGACGTATTTAGTTGGGAGGGGGGCGAGTGGGTAACATCGTCTCGGGTGGCACATTTTTTTGTAACCATCATCTATTTTCATTCGTCAATCGAAAAATTTTAATATCTAAGATTTTTCACAGTGACCACATGGCGATTTTTATTTTCATGATAATATTATCAAAAGCAGATCGCGTAAAATTCATAGATAATAAATTTTACCTTTCTTGAAAATCGTATACGTATTCGTGTAGGGGTGACAATAAAACTGTACCAGGGGCGTCAAAACTCTAAATACGTCTCTGTGTATATAAATATATATATTTTTTTGATGACTGTGTTAATTCAGTTTCAATATACTAAATAATAATACATTTTATATTTGACCTTATGTTTAATCGAATTATTAAAATTAAAAAGTTTGTACTTTTTAAAGTGTATTGAAAATTTAAGACCCCCAAAATATTTTTTTGACTGAACCATTGTATATCCATTAGCGTAAAGATGTACCTACGTGACGTGGCTAGATGTCCAGCTACATATTACACGTATTACATTCGGATTCACGCGTACAAAATATGTTAATTCGTCGCGTTAACGCCGCATTTACCACATATACATATTACACTTCGACCGCCTATTCTCCTAGTCCGTATCATAACACGTGTAGGTACTACTATGAATGAGAATTCGGTGTCGTGTGAGGTCGTACACTTATATAAATACAAGAATTATTAATCTATAAAAAAAAAACTATGTTAATTTTGCTTACAACGACACATTATAATATATATTATTTATATTTCAATTTATTCGCGGTCTTTTTGAGTTGATAGCACATTGACGTCGAGGCGAATTAAAAAAGTCGCCGACTTTTATTATTCATTAATATGGTTTTACATACCAATAAAACTGAAAATCCATTAAACATCGGTGAATTTTATACATAATTAAAGATGTTTAGAAGATTATTGGAATAATGCTATACGTAAAATAAAATACAAAATTAAGTCCAAGGCAATGACTGTGTTATAAACAAATTATATTACCTACAATTTTCGTATATAAAGTTCAACCAAATGTCGAACCCTAACATAGTAAATGGCATAGGTGTGGTTATTTTACATTTAAATAGTATTAAATCACACGATAACACCTTTAAAAAAACTAAAACTTGAAAAAAGCAGTTTAAGTCGGGTTTTGTAAGCCTTGACAGTTTAAATAAACTCCTCCTCCACCTTTATACCTTATGTTTCAGTTTAATAATTAAGATAATAAATACATTTTAGTGATTACTATAATAATCAATGCAGATAAGTATACGTATAAAATATAAATCAGATAATTAACTGTACTAGGTTTGAAAAATGTCATCTTATAAGTGTCAGCATTTTTCTATTAAAATGCGTGTATTCCGACGAATGGAGTATCGTAATATTGTCTCACCCCCTCCCCGCCATACACTCAGGTGAACCGTTCGAGCGTGTACATAATTGTTGTTTGTCTTATTCCGTAACCACAATATTGTAGCGACCGCGGGGGCCACCCGGTATAATCAAATGCCTCAGACCCTAATACGATTGATGCTAGACTAAAAACAATTTACGTAACAAGCTGTTGGGACTTGAGGTCAAGATCAACTAAACGAATAAATACATAGCGGCGTACAACGTTTGTGACACGTAGGGAGAAATTAGCCGGCTAGTTAAAGGAAAGAAAAAAAATAAATAGAAGTTTTGACAGCGATAAGAACGCACAAATAGTTGCGGGCCGAGTATGTAAGACATCGTCGAATGACCCGAGGCGACACGGCGAAGACGACTGAAACGATGAGATGAATAATAACTGAAGCAGGGGGCCGACCTCACAAGATGTACGCGTAAGAAAAGTGACAGCCGTTACGTGGAAATATACCGTTTGCCGGTGATCGCGCATTGTGGCGGTCGTGCGGGTGTGCGGGTGTGTGTATAATGTTATCGATTTGTTTAAAAAAAGCCACCTTTTCTCCGCTGGGAATTTCGGCGGAAAACATGGGTTTTCGTTGTCCGTTTTATTGTTATACAGAGACAGACAGACGGGGGGAGAGAGAGAGAGAGAGAGAGAGAGAGAGAGAGAGACAAAGGGATAGAGACAAATCTGTGCGCGTTGGGGAGGGTCATGGACGTGTCAATGGCGATACGTGTGCACGCGGACATTGTCCGGCAACGGTTACGCGAGACTAAACTGGCCGATCCGGAGAGACGGCTATAAGCGAGACCGTATTCAAAGAGAAAACACGTACCGGCTTCGCGTACACATGCACGCGCGCACAGTAGTGACGGCGCGTGATCCGTTCAATGGGTATTATTATTATTATTATGGTCTCGGCTTTTCTTTGCGCCATTAATCTTAGACGATTTTTTTTTTTTTTTCTTCCCCTCTTCGTTGGACCAAGCACAATGTTCAGGATCTCCTCTCGTCGTCTTCGCACAACGCGCACGTTCAGTTCTCATAATGCACGTCGTTTCGTTCCGTCGTGCCCGGCGCAGTTCGGTTCGGCGGTGTGCGGACACCGGCAACGCCAGTCGGAGACGTCTGAGAATACTAATGAACCGTGGCATTTTCAAAACGAATGATTTACATTGTACTCGGCTAAACGTGTTTTTCTTTTTCCCCAACTCCTCCGGTCTTTCGGCTTTACGCCCAGCGCGTTTTATCATTTCGGTTTGATCGTAAATCTTTTATGCTAATTGTCGTCTGGCCCAGTGCGAACAGCCTCCGATTGATTCGTACACTTTGTGCGTGCTCGTGTGTGTGTAGAAGCACGTGTACACGTTGGTGCGCGTGCGTGCCCTAACCCGATGACGAATAAATTACTTTTTAATTGATAAACACGTATTATTGCCGGTGCATAGCACCTTTATACTTCGGCCGGGTTGATATTGGTCGTTGCCACTATATGATTATTGTATTACATTCATAATATACAATTAAGTTCTGATCGGTTAGTACAATTTGTAGTAGTAAATGTTATAGAGTGTTATGATGATAAATTCTTTCATAATATTATGTAATTTGCTCGAGTTGTACAAACAAAACATATTCATAAGCAGGCTTCTTTTTTTTTTTTTTTTTTTTTGAACGTACACTTTCAAAATAGTTTATCTGATAAAGATCGAAAGAGTTAGCGTATAAATACTTTGTTTTTCTGATAAAAATACAGTTTTACTTATGATTAAATATGATTTTGATCGATTATATGTACATACAGATTTTCAGATAGTGTCGTTCATAAAAAAACAAGTTAACCAATGTATTTAGAATTTAATCGATAGGAAAAATCAATTACGATTTAAATTTTAATAGATCATTTAAGTCTACACAAAGTTATAAGATTGTATTTAGTACGTGAATGCAAATAAAGAAGCTGTATAATAACTACATTTATTATTTTTCTCAGATGCCTAGACCTCAAATGATGAATGAGACATAAAAAAATGTTTCACACGCGCATTCTTTTTCCAGCTGTTAGCGGCTGAATATAGGTGTTTTTTTTTTTATAAAGTGCATGGGCTTATTATTATGCTATAAAGCGTTATAACATAATAAATAAACTTTAAATATAAAGTACGTAAATTAATATTTAAAAATATTAATACATACTTAATAAATTAGTGCTTAAAATTACATATAAATAAATTGTAGATAAAGAAAATTATATAACAATTGAATATACGAGTAGATCAGACAATATTACATAGCAATAAAGCTTAATAGCTTTTTATTAAATTTTTACATTCTATCATATTATACCAATAAATTAATAATTATGAGTTATAGTGAAAATGTTTTTATAAAACCACATGTGGATGTACATTATAAATAATAACTTTAACTAGTTTTAATAACAACGTCTATAAATAATTTTAATAAAATGCTGATACATATTCTTACCTGTTAGCCTTTTATATATAAGTAATTAATTTACAAAAATATAGTTCAATAAAGGATAAAAGAAAAGCATTCTATCTCTAAAAATAATTTAAGTAAATTAAAAATCGTACGTACAAATCGTTCTATTTTAGTATTAAAATTTCTATTTTGTTATAACTTAATGATTTTAATTATATTTCATAAACGCATTTCTTATTATTATCTTACCAACCAAATTTAATTTTATAATATTTATTTAACAAAATATTTATAAGTGAAGTGCATACATTTTTTTCTTAGAAATATAATATTTTTTTGAACTAATGTTTATGGTCTTGATGAATACATTTAATTACGTACACCATAATATAATAGAAATTTAAATCAAATGTGTTTATAAATTATTTTAATTTTTTTATTTTGTAATTATTCATAAATAAAATATCATAATTCACTTTTTTGAAATATTTATTGAATTTTTTAATTATTTTAACACACAAAAAAACACAATTTTATTGTGAAATATATAAAACATTTTTTTTTCTTCAAAATTTGAGTTCCTTAATGTAACAAAATTATATTATAAGTCATAGCATTATAGTGCTAATTTACTGTCCAAACATTAATATACTTAGTACGAGGTGGTGCATTTTATTTTAGAGTATAAATTAGTGTATCTATATTGTTAATTTATGATGATTAAATATTATAAAAAAAAAAAATATTTAAAAAGAGCAAGTAATATATCAACTGAAGGAAACAATTATATAATTGCAACTATTAACATTTAATTGTGATTTATTTGAATTTGGAGACTACTGCTGAAAGTATACGTAGTAGTAATGTACTTTTCCGCTAACAAAAAATCTAAGGAAATGTTTTTCCTAGACTTTTATCTTTATTCATTTATAGTCTATACGGTTATTATCACAATAAATTATTGCTTATTAAGATATACAAAATAAATACACAATATGAGTTTACTTGAATGAGGAAATCACAAGTAAGAAACAATTTTGATTCTTCTAGAATTTTAATTATAGTAAATATGTGATATTCAAATAGGCGGTAAACTTAAATATTATTTTTCTTATTAAACACAAAATATTATAAGGTAATTTTGTTAATGTATTATGAATGTCCCTAACGATTTACAATTTGTAAAATTAACAATTTATTGTACATGAAAATACTGTTTAGTTTATTATTTATACGGTGGTAAAAAATGTAATTCAATTTTTTTTTTTAATAACATAATTACGATTAGGAATAATATATAAGTCATTATACCATTTCTTTTACACCAAGTGATAAAATTGAACTCTTTTAAATTGATATATAATATCATGAACGATTATTAACAGGGCAAAAATTTTAGATACGTTTAAATACATAATTTTATTGAATTCAAATTTCTCAATTCTGATTAAAAATAAGCACATTTCATATAACTCAGAATAAAATGAGACTATTTTAATTTACATATTTTGTAAATATTTTCAAATTATTATACCTATCTTCTTCTTCTCTTTCGTCTTTCTTCCAAATATTCGGTTTCGGTCACCCTTGTCCTAAACCTCCACTCGTCACAATTTTCTACATCCCCCACGTATACTTAAATGTTTATACCTATACAATTTTTATTTTTATTAAAGTTATTATATTGGAATTCAATTAAAAAAAAATAAAATAATTTATTTCAAATGTTAATTCAGATACTGCAATCGCTATTACACGATAATTCAGCATATATTTCCACAAGTTGTTGTTTCTTAGTCAAAGTAATAAAAAATTAGAAACATCAAATCTAACAATAATTGATGGTCCGATGATTGTGAAAAAAACAAAATAAATTAAGTTCAAGGAGAATCTGAAGTTATAATAAAAGATAAATTAAACACTACGTATTCGGTAATAAAATTGGTCTATAAAAAATTAAAACTATTAGAGATATTCTTTTGAATAAAAATGAAAATACGTCAAATTATATTGACTTAACACCATTTGACATATGTAGTATGAAATACTCCCCATTAACCTCTTTTGATGTTAAACACTTTTTCAGCCGCTACAAGGCGATTTTGAGACCTAATCGCAGTACAATCAAATTTTAAAATATCCAACTGTTTCGAAGAAGACTGTTTCGAATAATAAAGATAATTAGATGAATAATTATTAACTATTAATTAAAAATTAACGTGAAATATCGATTTTTTTGTTAAATATTTCACGTTTTTTAATGTATATTTTTCCAAAAATTAAAATATAAATATTTACATATTCTAACTTTTTTATTACATTAAAATCCACGCTCTAATTATTAACATAATATGTATATTCTGGGATTATCATGAATAATAACGGTAATATAACCTAATATAATCAAAGCTAATATGCGTCAAACTGTAGAAAAATCTTTGTCTATGATTAATCTCTATCTTAATTATTAATAGGTCAATATTTTTAGCTCAGCAAGTATATCCTATACTTATACGTATACCTCTCCTAGTACGTAGTCTGTAATGCCTTTTGAAGAGTCCGCTGTAAGTCCAAACAAAACGCATCATAACGATATATCTCAATAAGCGCATTGTAAAGCCAGCGGGGCTTGGAATCGAGGATTTACAATAAATTATTCGATGGCAGTAGCTATAAAAGTCTAGTGGCACCGCCAGCCTCTATAGAGACTACGAATCGCTCCATTGAATCCGCAGGGTTTTCGGAATGTTTTTGTAATAGAAAAAAAAGTAACAATATATTATGATATATAACATAGTAAATAAAATATATGTACACATATACAACATAAACATACATAAGTAAACGTATATAATTGTATACGTTATATATTGTTAAAATTTAAACGACTCGGCTATAATAAACTGATTGCCATCTTTTAGTGTGTTTTCCTACGTTATTATTATCATTACTTCCACAATATAATAAAAATCGGACACGCGCGATTCCCGCAGTGTTATTATACGGATAATTTGTCACGTTCGAATGATATATTATACATAATATGTGCGTGTGTATGTGTGCTTGACGCTAAAGGGGGTCCCCTTCGATTAAATCAGAACACTAGTTAGAATACCAACATATAGTATTAAAAATAATAAAGGGACCTTGAAGTCCGCGGGCATTTTCGATGCATATTACTGGTTTTTACGGTCGTATAAACGCACACCTCGCACAAACACACATACACACACACCACGTGTTTGCGCATTTTGCATTGGACTATACATATTATACATGTTTTTGATTTTTGAATAAAAATCAAATAGGAATCGGGGATATTTACGATTCATCCTTATATACAAATAAACGCCATCACACTATAGCAAAAGCCATTTTTGAATTTTTATCATCGCGCGTTTTACAGCTGCTACTGTTACTTCAAATTTTATATGACGTATCAAATACCGTCTGGTACATTATGTTCTTTCACATTTGTTATTATTGCTATTTTTTTTTAAGGTGATGTTTGTAAAAAAAAATTTGTAAGGTCTGAAGTATGCTAATTAATCATTATATGGCTTAATTTATTAAACAAATAAATGGGTGAAAACCCAAGAGTAATAATAATAATTGTAACTCGTATATTCAACGAATTTGGATAGGTAAACATACGTTTTCGTATTCACTACTAGTTAATACACTCACATCCCGATTAAAATATTATTTTTATTATTTTTTAATATATTAACAAATAGATAAAGAATTAGTTTTATTTATATGTGTGTGTTAGCTAAGACATTAATTTGTTTATATCAATAAATCGACGAACATAGAAGAATGATAACTACACCAAATATGTTAACCAGGACTCCCCTCCCTATTATAGCTCTTTTAATATGATTTTATAACTTAACAACAACTGCAATAATAGCTTGAAAAGGATTAATAGTTTTAAATGTAATATAATTAAGTATGGAAATTACAAACTAGTAAATATTTAGGTTTTACCATATTGTAAAATTTTGTGCATAGGTAAACGAAAATCGTATATAAAACACACATATATACACATGCATGCAAACATATAAAATAATATTTTTTTCCTTTATAAATTATTAAATAATCCAATTGATTGTTCCAAGCTCTTAGAAAAAATTCCACTGAATGTACCACTCCACTCTCTCCACTCTACAATCACCTTTTATGTAAAACTAAAAAAATTAAATTAATCATTATGCTCCCTTTAATAGAATTCTCCTAAATGGTAATTTCATTAGAAACGTTGATTTTTATTTTGACCATCCAAATAAGTTCAAAAATGTACTAATTAATCACTTATAATAATTTACGTTTTTAATTAATATGTTCAACACTATTGGTTTAAAAATATTTCAACTTAGTATGTACTTAATAGAGATTATTTATCTACATATCTTGCTCATGTTATTTATATTAATTATTTACTTAAATATCTGTACTCTTTACCTTGAAGGGCGTCATAATTTATTGTAAATTTTCTTCTTTATAATAAATTATTATTATTATTATTATATTTACAGTATAAATGTATATTATATATCATTATTTTTTTAGTAACAGAGAAACGTGGGAGGGTATCTTCCGGATAACTCTTCGAACCAAAGCAAAACGAGTTGGGAAATGTAATTTTTAATAAATTATTAAATATTTATATTTGTGTATTTTTTTAATTTAAAAATGTTATCAATGATAATATATTTATAGAAGATGTACTTATATAATAAAATAAATCTACCATTTCTATAAATTGTCCATTATTCAAACCGGAAGTATTCAAAATATTGAACAAAGATGGTTAGTGTTGAAATGATTAATTATGCTTTTTGAAAATTAAGATTTTAGTAAAAACTATTTTTTTCAATTTTATTCAAATACCATTTAAATTTAATTATTTAATAATAGGTATCATAATAATAATATTTAATTAAATAAATGTATTATATTTAATAATATAAATTAAGCTGACGAGATTAAGTTCTGACGGATTTTAATAATTCTTTAAAAAAAAATAATAATGCATTATGTAACCATAATTATAAGGCATAAAACATATTAATTTATACTTAAATTTTAAGCGTAGCAGAGAATAAAACAATTTTTGTAATGAAATAACAATTGGTAATAAAATAGTGTGATTTCTTTTTTTACTATGGTAATTAGAAAAGGGTTAGAATTATTGCATATAACATAGTTCATTTATATTTTTTGTTTATAAATTATGTTACCAACAATCTGATTTATTTCGATATTTATGCGTAGGTATTTTATACATTTTCATAATATCTTAGAGCGTTAAGACAATGAACAACAATTATTCATCAAATATTTTTAGATGTATAGATAAAAAAAGTGATATATTATAAAATACCAAATCCTTGCTACATTTTTATATTAAAACTCATAACTTACATGACCGCCTCTACGGAGACTTAAATATGATAAAGTAATTGCTTGATTTATATAGATCCAAATACTATGTATTCGATGACAAACAAGTAAATGTTTAGTAAATTTACTTTAAACACTATAAATATGTATGCAAATTAAGTGGGAGGACAAGATTATTTATGGTATACATATGTCAATATAATTAAAATATACAAGAGTTTATATAAGCAGTTCAATTAAGTATTTCGACGAAAAATGACAAAATATATAGCATTAGTACAATATCTTAAGTTCGAAAATTGTACAAAAACAATGTAGGTAAGTAATTAATTTTAAATTTAAATGATTTGGACATTTTTTTTTATTGTACTTTAAGTAAACGTTTTAATGCAATTATAAAATAATAAATGTATCAATTTATACTATTTGTAATATTTCACTTAGTACCTTTAAGTCTACATGTTATAATTGATGTATAATTTTTGTTATTAACTATTTAACTATTAAAGTGTATATAATTAAAAACTTTGATTGCTACAATATTAAATGACCAATATATTTATTGCATAATATAATATAAATATGTAAATTTAACGAATTGATTAATTTTAAAAACTATTCTTTTTATATCCAACGTAATAACATAAATATTACATATTTTTATAGTAAAACAATCAATATTTATGAATAATTTTACTTAAAATTCGTTCATTTTCAATCATAGTTCATTACTTTAAAAATAATGTGTATTTTGGTTATACCCAGAACAAATTGCTTACATAAAATATAATAAAACAAGAAAAAAATATATATTACACATTATTTTATATAAATAAATGCATTATATCACATTAGAAATATTTGAATAAAATTATAAATATGGTTTTATAATTATACATATATTTTTCTATATATATACTAAAAAAAAACTTATTTAAATCATTATTCATTGATAATTAAGTCCTCAAAACCTTTCCTCTAATTATTATCGAATATCATACCCAATTTGTAATTATTAAATTTTAGTATTTTAAGAAATAATTAACGAATAATACATGATATTCGTATATTTAAAGAAAATTACAATTTAATTAAGATATTTTTCCGTTCAATCATCGCTACTTAATATGTATATTTTAGATCCCAAAACTAAAATACCACATTTCACTCTTATTAAAAACACCTGTTTATTTTTAGAAAGCATAAATCATTTTTATATAATAAATGCGTACCTTTATCACATTAAATGACATATATAAAAAGCTTTAGTATTAATACATAATACCAAATTGTTCACATAGTACGCCGACATATTAAATGTATAATATATTTACACACTTACATATTATTTATATTAATTTAAATATAATTTTAATAGTAACAATTATAACTTATCTTAAATATTTTATACTTTTTTTCTTAGATTAAAATTAAACTCTAGTCAAACTTAATCTAAGAAGTCATGTATCATAATTTTTATTAATCGTGTTACAGTTAAACTAATTTCATAATGAAATATATTATCACATACTGATAATAAATTGAAAAATCTTACATAAGATGAAAAAGTTAAATCATATAATTCCGTTTACTATAAGTTAATAGTCATTATGTGTGAGTAAAAAGTAATTATAAAAAACATGCATACAATTTTAAAAAATCATTAAGTCTATAAGATATTCAAAATATTTATTTTCAGAGTAACGAACAACGAAAAGATTTATCTATTTTGATTTTAAAATACTTAATGGTTTTATACGAATTCCTTAATTTTTCAAAAACGGATTTGTAGAAAATTAAAACCATACTATATCGAATTCTTATTAATGATCTACTTGTAAATATAACATATTGTAAAAATCTAATTGTTTGAAATTCTTCAATAATATTGAAATTCAATTTTTCATTTAAAATCATATATTATGCATAAGAGACTCTACATTTATAAACGTGTCAAGAATATATTGTAAAACGATTTTATTCAAACGTGATTTATTCAAGGAAGTAAAACTCGGTTAGTGTTCGTTTATAGAAGTTTAACTTATATGCATATGCTTGATTTATGGTTACATTTAAATTAAATCATAACGAGATATATATATCTCCAAAAAAAAAAACATTAATATTTAAGAACAAATTACTTTATACAACCCATATTTTATTTTTATTTTTTAATAGGACTACAGTTCATTTCTTCATTATAATCGTCGTGCATCCGATCCCTTTGACCCGCCTGAACTGACAATGTCTGTGAGTACACGCGCGTGTATATAGTACACGTTGTTTGTGTGCTTTTCTTCTTGTACTTTGTTGGAATTCTTATTTTAACAAGTATTTAACCAGTCACTCGAGTGTTTGTAATAAAATAATAATACTAAAGCCGAATGTAATCCTATGGCGAGTACACGTGTAGTTCTTGTATATTAAAGATGTTTATGCATCGGACAAGGGAGATGAATGAGGAGCAGGAAGAGGGTAAATAGTAGTAAAAAGAATTCGTCTAAGTTATTGTCATCGTCACACGCCGAGAGTGGCCACTTAATAATGTTTAACGTAAGTGTAACCGCGTTTAACAAATGAAAGCCATAAATATAAACGACTTCGTTTTGGTATGATGCATGGGGTATACGCTATATAGATGTTGTTATTAATACAGAAGCTGAATAAACTGACCCAGAGAAAAAAGTTACTATTCGAATTACAGAAACTATTAATTTGTCACGATTGCACTATATGAATTTTTTTTTTCCTGTAAATAATTTTTTTACTCATATCATATTCGAACTAATTATGGAAAATAATTTCATAGAACACAATATTTTATTATTAAACAATAAATATTATAATATAATCTTAAACATGCATTTATGAACAGATATCAATAAAAAATGCATGATAAAAATATATTCTATTCAGTCATCATAAAATGTAAATTAAAACATACTCATTCATTGTTCAACTGGTTGTTAAAGTAAGATTTCATTTAAAGATTATACTTTTACACATTCCACATACAAATTAAAAACAATATTAACAATAACTTTCAACAAAAAATATTTAGGCTGAAATGTATTTATTAATCATTAAAGGTCCACAAAATAATATATGAAATATTGTAAAACCAAACAAATATTAAATAAATTCATACTATAAGCTACGATTGAAACATTTAAAAATCCATTTATAACATAACTATATAATAACACTACACATTTATATAAGTATATATAAACATACAATGAATAATACGATGTATTTAATACACCTATTACCTGATGTATAGTTGTTTATAGGCACACACGAATAAATTAGTAAAATGGTTAGTGAATTTACACTTTTCGATTAGACATAATTACAACTCAAAAATTATGGCCACATATCGAAATAAATTCATAAACCAAAGACCAAGGCCCGTTCAAAGATTGGAAGATCGCGTTTTTTTTTAAGAGAGTGCTCATTATGCAAATTACATTAAAATATAATGTATAAATGGTACACCAATTTATACAGTTAACAACATTTATTACAACTCATTATAAATTATGAATAATTTTAACTAGTGCCTAGATTAACATTTTATTTATCACATATCGAGTAAAAAAATGTATATCATTAATCCCAAGTATATACTTTTTATTCAGCAATAATAATTTAATTCGGAAAATAGTTATAAAAAATATTGAGGCTGAAAACAAATAAATATAGACCTATTATCTACTTATTATGGGGTCCATCAGAAAAATTTAGTAACATAATAATATCGTATGGAATAATATCATAAGTAATATTAATAATTCTAGCACATTGTATCAATCTCATTTTCTACGCTAATTGAATAAGGATTTGGTATTTTAACTCGGCGTTCTAGGTAGGCAATAAATATTCAATAAAGTAAAGAGTTTCTTAGCCATCCACTTAAATACATACAATCAGAGATTAGACACTACGCTCTATTTAGACGCCATCCGAATATTAAACGTTTAAATAAAATTAAAAATAAACCAATAAAAACCGCTCCCTCTTTATATTAGTTGATTTACTCTTGCTTTCAAAACAGTAAAAAACTTGTTTATGAGTCTGAGTTTAAAAGGCAATGTATTTAGAAAATTTTAATATAAGTAACTTGTTTTTCAAATAATGAAATTATGAATATAGTTTTGTGATGTTTTCAAGGGATTTTTATACTATATAATACCTTTTTACAAAACCGGTAGTGTGCCTTTTTATAACAAATAGGATAAATCTAAATTTTAATGAAATTAAAAATATTTTTTATTGATGACGTATCAGAAACAATCGAAAAATAATAATTAATGTTAATTACATAATAACTAAAATCGACGATCTAATTAACACTAATAATTAGTGTGATACCAAAATATTTTCTGTTCATATTTATAGACTTTCTAAGTATAATTTTAATTCTAAAACAAATGATTTTCACTTACTAATTAATATTTCTAAAAATAATACTACATTAACTAATCAAATTTAATTATTTTATTTTTATATAATAAATTATTTATCTTAATGTATTGAAAATGGTGTACAATTTATTAAGATTGTTAATTTTATTTATTTTACGCCTATTCAGCACTTGCAAGATTAGCATTTAAATTATAATAACTGAAATTCTTTACCTCGCATGTAATATATAATATTTTTAAGCCTGTAATATACATAGTATTCAAAAATAGTTCAAAAATAAAGTTTATCTATTAGTTTAAGCTACAAATATTTAATTTATAAAATGAAGACCTCCAAATGATTGCATAATAAAGTAATTTATCATGAATTGTATTTTCGAAATTATTCAAAATATAAAGGAAAAATAATTTGTGAAAATATTGTAAAAATAATAACATACGAGTAAATTATCTCAGTTAAGTATCAAAATTAACAATATTTTTTATGTTAAATATCTGCGCAATATTCAAACACATTAAATACGTCACTATTATAAAACAATCTATTTTGATTAGACAGTAGATAAATAAAATGTATAGAGCACATTTCTAAAAGAACATTGAACTCATTGCAATTTTTGGCAACCCGATAACATTATCTGTTTTTGTAATTATTAGCCTAGACACGTGGTACATCTACGCAAAAATTATAAAATAAGCTAGACAACAGTAGAAATGTTATAATTTATATACTCTTATAGATGAATATTATTACGAATATATGCTTGATGTTAGCTCTAGTTTTCTAAAACCATTAAAAATAATATACTGCAAATATGTATTGTTATATAATATTTATGTAATAATATAAATGCATTTATCATATTTTATACGAACGATAAATAAATATTTATGAATTAAAAAAGCAACAAATAAGAATACGATTCAATTCAAAGTGATTATTAAAATGGTCTTATTTGTTATCGTGTAAATTAAAAATTAAAGTGTAAAATATATTTGTAACCAACAATTCTCTGCACTGGTATACCTATAGTTTTTTTTTTATAAATATATCTGTAAAAAGTGGATTGCAATATTTGATTGATGTGATATATAGTTGCCAATTTGTTAACAATTTATGATTACTGTGCTACTAATAAGTATTTTGCTGTTTAATTGATAAAAAACCATTACGGAATCAAAATCTATTATTTTAATGGGATTTTTATTGGCTTCTTTGAAACGTGTGTATTCATTGACATTTTTAAATGACTGCCAAATCGTTCAATGAAGGACTCGATCATCGATGTAAAATATCGTATTTCAAAAAAAGTATTTATGAGCAACAGATTTGTATACGTTGAAAAAGGTTTTACGCGTTGGACAGCTGACGAGAACCTGCGAAATGTGATATGACCTTTTGTAGACACAAAGGCACCGACCGACAAACGTATTGTTATCCAATGAGATGCCGTCGAGTCTTAGTTTCTTTTAAACCTAAACCTAGGAATAAAACGAAGTCTCTTACATAACAAATCTATCTTAGCATAACGTTAAGGAAAAAAAATTGATACCAAAATAATGCCACTATTCATTGAATACACTATTGATCTACATTGAAAACTAACCAACACGTATTGTCAATATAATTTAATCGTTTTCAGTTAGCTGTTAATAATTTGTTTAAAAATATTAATGTAATATATTTATAGTATTATTGAACAAAAATAATATTATGTAATTTTATAGTATATATATAGAAAATAAAATAGTATTTTAGGCTTGATAATTTAATTAAACCAATGTCTTAATCACTTTTACTGAACAACATTGTAACTTATAAGAAATCGTATTTGAAGAGCGTAAAGTACATTTACTTAGCATGATTTATGGTAGGCATATAAACTACTTGAAAATTAATCATTATAATATACAATGATTGAAAAATTAGACTTCATCGAATTTACTATTTTGTAGGAGTGTACACATTAAATGTGAGTACCTATTTTATTTAATAAAATTCATAACATAGTATACTATTGAAGTTATTAATTAATAGTTTCAATATTGCAATATGTGTATAAAAAATTCATAATTGAAATAGTATTTATTATTATACTAAATTAATATGTACCTATCTTAAAACAAAAAATTACTGTTAAAAATCAATTAAAACACTATACATCATCGTGAAAGGTGTAAACAAATCCATATGTAATACGACTTCCATCTTAGAAATGTATTATATCTTTTTACGTTCACTTCGAAATAAGTACTCTGATAGACATATGTTAGGTGTATGTTGTTTTACACCATAATGATACATTATTATTGTTCTTAATGTTTTGTGTTTTTGACGTAATCTCTCGTTGATCCCGGTATTGTTCTGTCGATAAACTCAGATAAAAAGACTAAAAAAAAAATAATAATTTGAGCATTGTAATTCGGCTTAAATATATATGTGTGTGTGTGAATGTTTATTTGTATTATATAAAAACATAGTCAGTCTTAATTAGATTGTTGTAGTCCGCAAAACTGGTTGTATCGGTGCTACTGGTAAAAATTGAAATCCGACTACGACAACGATGTCGGAGATGTTCCCCGTTGAGTATATTTGTTTTTTATTTTGTCGACAAACGGCCTGTGAATTTCTGAATATCGATGTTAGCACCTTGAACCTGTTTAACTTCTCTGTCCGTTTTCAATACCTATATTTTAAGAACTTACTTTCGCATAAATCATCATGTTGTTATTGATAAATAGTTGACGAATATACACTCCAAGAATGTTATATGGAATCAGATGTGGCAATATAGCTTGCAATCAAATGGTGTTTTTAGCAATTCCGGGAGTCATGACATTTCTAACTGTCGAAATCACGTCAACCAAAACATTATCAGTGAACTGATGAAACCGATTACTAAGGATGAATCCTCTTTTAGACGACCAATCTATTAGTTTAATAACTTGTAATAAAATAGATAGTTGAAGATATCGAAAAAAATACGTCATTTTATGGACTACACCCGGAGTGTTAAATATTAAGTTACAAAAAACGCAAATTCCTTTAACCATGACATATACTATTAAACACATTAAATATCAACTTGGTATTCTTAAATATCCAAGTCTAGAAACTGTTTATTGAAAACTTTGATGTTGCATTCATTATTATACCGTTCAGCACGGTATCTACTTGAAAAATGATTTTCGGACTATAAACTTTGGCATTATGTTACAACTTGTTCTATGACCAATATTATCACTTTTTAATTATTTTAAACACTGCAATCAAATGACACTAGATTTTATCAATATTCTTATATTATATAATAATCATGTAATTATTTTTAGTTCACGGAAAATATCGATCGTAGTTTGTTACACAATTATATAGCCTATCGCATATTTAAAAATCCTTTCAGCTAGTACAGTAATCAGTTATCAAAGATAATAATGTGGTTATCGGTAGTATAATAAAAAATATGAAATAATTCGATCAATTTATTTAAGCGAATCGATTAATTTTAAAACAATAATAAACTAGAAAAACAAACTTCGTTGATCACATTTTTAAAACTCAGATTAAATCATACGGTAATGGACAGTTTGATTGATGGATTAAATTATTTGATTATTCTGATTTTGATTAACAGATATTAAGATATTACTACCGAAAGTAAACTGATTTTTTATTTTATAAATACATGTAAATTATTATGTCTAAATCAGAAAATCAACGATATGTAGAAAAATTCTTTCAAAAAAAAAAAAAATGAATTCCGAAATAACCTACAGAAGTAGGTATTACAATTTACATTAGTATATCAAAATTCAAAATATAAATGGTTAACAATTTTAATTCATTTAAAACTCTGTTACGTTCTATGTGAAATTAGTTTAAAAATTCAAAAAATTATCATGAACAAATTTTCAGTATGACTTGATTTTCAGTTACAAATCGAGGTATCAAGATTATGCCAACCAGAGTTCGGTCATAGTGTATCGAAGTGTAACAATATAAATTCTTCACTTCAAACAAGTACAAATTTGATTCTATTGTGTCTATCAAGTACTGGTCGATAATACATCATTGCATTTGTTTTATTTTTTTTATAATTTGATACAATCGATAAACTGACTATAAACTGCTGTTTGTAGTTTGATCGATTCCCTTGAGATCCAACCGTTTATTTCGACTTGTTTACCAAACTTGACCAGTTATTACCAAATTTGGGAGACGCGTGCCCGCTCCATCGGCCATTATAAATTTTTCTCGCCTAGTCCCACGTAAAGCCAATGCGCATGCACTAGTACTCGTAATACGCATCAATATTAACTATCGCGCAGACTCGTCATGTTGATATAATGCCCCGATCATTTTTAATTTCGTTTATACAAAACAATTTACATAAAATGTAATCACTTAAATATAATCAGTAGTATACTAACATACTATAATATAAAAGTCTACTTTACATTTATTTTAATACAGAATTGAATGTGTACATCGTTCATGTGTAAATCATAATTCTTTTCACTAATACTCGTGAATTCCATTCATATTATTTTAATTTAATTTAGAATAATACTATAATGTAATATCAATAACACTTTGTTAGAAAATATAATTTATATATAATATTTTAAAACTATTTCAACATCGACAAACTACAGGTAGATAAAATATTTAAGATCAAACACTGAAAACAATCATATATGTAATTAGTTATGGTTGAAAAAGTATATATGACATATTTAAACAGAAATATCCGATGGAAAATTTGAGGGAAGAACTATAAAAAGTATATTATTTTACTTAATGATATATTTTAATATTTAGTAAGTTGTGTATTACCTTTTTTTGAAAAACAATACATTAACAATTTACAAAAATTAGCCAAGTTAACATTATTATGTATTTTAGATTGTTTATCATATTTTAAATATATAAGTACTATATTAGAGTAGATATAGCCAATCAGATTTGAACACGATTTCTACTTTTATTCCATAATTATAGTAGAACTATTTAAAATGTAGTATTTAATAAAGTAGGCACATAGTATTCTCACGAAACAACAGAGTGGGCCTCAACTTGTTGATCGAGTTTAATACGAAAAAATACATAACACTTTAAGTAATGAAATCCGTGAGAGATCAGTAGGGAGGCAAATGAAATTCCAAACATACATAACTATATTTTTTGTAAAAACTCACATACCTACAAGTATGTGTGTGGTTCCGGACTACTTTTGTGAGTTAATACGCATCTGAAGTTATTTACAAACGCATTTTAGTCTCTATTGTGTAGTCAGACCGGTAAAAATGTACAGTGCGCATGATAAATATCCCAGTGGCGCTGTCCCTAGAGTCTAAATAATTCGAATTATGCACCCAAATAACAGTTTTGGAATTTTATTCTAAAAAACATGATCATGAAAATGACAAAATAACCAAATTCTGTATAAATACAATGTAATTGGTGTTTAAAATTACGTTCTACAGTTTTAAAATGAGTCAAAGCAACCCGTAACACGGATGGCAATTTTTTCCTACGTTGTTATCTCAATTTTTCAATTTCTCTTGGTATATAATATACCCTTTTATTGGTTAATTTATTTTATAGTTATTTTATTCATTATCTGAATATAATAATTAGTAATATAATATTATTACTGCATACAGGATTAGGATGTATCAGAAAAATCATAATAAATATAGTGTAATGTAAAAGTGTTAGTACTTTCTTTTATATACTATATAGTAATATTACCCATTTGTGTTTGTTTAGTAGGTATGTTATGAATATAAAATAAGAACTTGATATATTTTAGAAAAAAATTGTTTTCCAATTATCGTACTTCAATAATACTCTTTTTAGCAAAGGTATCAAGATAATTTTAGAAAACAATTACATATCTAATTCTGTCTTTGAAAGTATGCCAATTTATACTATATTTATCACTCTCATGTTATTTGATTTGAAATTAAATATACAACTGTTTGAATGTTTCTAGTAAAATTTATAAATAATAAATAATATTCCCATTTCAGTTATAAAAAAATTTAAACTAAGTAATAGTAGTATAATTCAAACTTATAATGAAAATATTATAATGACTTAAAAAAAAAAAAATTTATCTGAACATTTTATTCTTGCAGTACTGAATGCACTACACTACAATAATGCATCTAAGTTCACATTTTAGCTATTCAATTACAGTTAATAATCTAGTCAAAGTAATATTTATTTAATTAAATACTTCAAAATGTTATACATTTTTAAAAGTTTTCATGTTTTGAAGTTTGTTAAATTATATTATATTAAAAATAAAATGCTCATTCACTAACTACTCTTGATTAAAGAGAATATATAATAAAACGAAAATAGCATAATATTATTTTTACAGTATTTATCAATATTATCGCAATAAAATGCAATTATAATACCTCAAGTAATAAAGAAATGCTTTTTTCATGTATAAAATTGAGTATGTATTTTTTAATTAAGCTTGTAATTATGGTTTTAAAAATACAATATGTATACAATACAAAATATACAATACAATACATATACAATACAAAATACACAACGTTAAACTATTTTCCAAATCAATAACAAATACTTTTGTTTTAATATTTAATATGCAACAACACTCACAGAAACATATACTTGAAAAAGAATACGTTTGATTATCATGATTTTAAAATACTGGTAAGTAAAATATATGTTGATATATTAAATGTGAAAAAGTGTGAAAAACAAAATTTTATCTTTTTCCGGCGTATAATTTTTGTATGTATAAATCATATTTTTGCAGAGTAATCTCTAAAAAAAACTTAAATATTTTATAATGTGTACCATATGTTTGAATAAGAAAGTATTACTACTGTAGTTCCATATTTTCACTAAGAAGACCTCCAAAACAAACTGGTTTATGAAAATCTAAACAGACGTTTCAATAACTCATTCACCAAATATATTATTTAGAGTTAATGGAATTCTGAATTATTCAATTTACACATTTGAATTCAAATAAACAATTTAGTAGATATGTTTTCGCGGCGATCGGGTGGTCCATAGATAATAATATATAACTCGACACTAATATATAGTACTCTTCATCTGTAGCTGTTAAGCATTACAAAGAAAACGAAACTAAAACGAACTGTTACTAGTGGTTCCACACCTCGAAATGCCCCCTGGGTTATATGATGTTTAATATAATATACACTAAATTACATCCAAAATTATTTTCCAATAAGTATTCCATATCTTAGACCATGTAAATATATAATATACTATGACTACAACAAAAAAGAAACACTACTACTGTATAGTTAATTAATAAAATGTATCAATGATTTTAGTTGACTTAATTATTTATACTAGAAACAACGTAAAGTTATAATTAATTATTAGAAATATTTATTATATTGAAAAACTGAACAAAACTAATAATTTTTTTTAATGCATAAAATATGTATCTCATGTTAAAACAAAATACTATCGATCAAATAATAAAACTTTCGTAACTCGATTTTACATAAATTAAAACTCAAAAATCTGTTTTATCAATCTGTTAGCGATTAAAACGTATTATACGATTATCGTTCGTATCTACACAGATGTACACTTATGTATATTATTTTATCTTACTGTTTTCATCTCTCTATGGGAACGTAAGTGTGAGTCGTCTCCAACGTTACGTCAATATGAAAGCAATAGTTATTTTACAGTCTATAACATTGGAAATTAATATAACGGCGATACGTTGTGTACCGAACAATTTTTACTAAAAATAAATAAATAAATACATTTTAATAATACTAAATAATAACCAAGTCAAATAAATAAACTTAATGAAATGAACAAATAAGAATAGTTAGCTAAACAAAATATTTAACAAAATTATAAAACAAAAAGTACTTATAATGTAATAAAAATTATATATATATTTTATTTTGAAAAAATTTATTTTAAAAGTGCAATAAATTATATTTTTTCCAATGCAATTTAACATCAAATTATTTTCTTAAATCTCCTAAAAAAAATAAATTTTTATATTGTTTATAGATTAAATAAAAATTTATGAATTTTAAATTTTCTTTAACGTTTTTAATTTTTAATCCATTCACTATAAAAATGTTAGGCTCTATAAAGATAGTCAAATGGACATGAATTTTTTTGATGAAAGAATTTTAGATGTTTATAAAAGACTATATAATTCAACTACTAAGAAGTGTCCGTAAAAAGATGTCTCGTTCTTCGTGTTAAATATTTTGTAATAATAACTAAATTATATGACTTCAAGAGGTCATAATACACGTGTAATGCGTTATTAGCGTGATGGATCTAAATGTAAAAAGTTAAAAATGAAATATGAATGAGAAACGAATAATAACGAGACAGTTCAATAAAGGTCATATAGATCCATAATATTTACGAGAATCAAGCTAAAGAGGATTAGCAATAACAAATTATAATTAATCAGCCTTTCGTGTTGTACACATTTTAAAAATCATTAATTTTAATGTATGAAATAATGATTACCAAACCTAAAACCATAAAATACATGGTAAAAAAAACTATGTATTCTACAGAGTATAATTAGTACATAAATAGCATTTTCACATTTCTTTAAATAAATAAATCCTTACTGCATATCCTATATATATATACATACAAATACATGTACATTTTTTCAATAGAAATTTAATTCACTTATCTGTAAAATTTTAGTAACTTTTCGGCGTTTTTACCTATATAGTATATATTTCAATATTTATATTATCTAAAATAAATCCAACATTTAAAATAATCTAAAAATATTTAAAAATATACCATTAATGAATATAAAAAAAAAATTAAGAAATTAAACATTCAACAATAAACATAGACCAAAATATTTAAAATATTCAAAAATTTAAAATAAAATATTATAAATGTATCATATTAAATAAAAAAAAATCCAAAAACAAAACAGTGATAAAAATGTAATTTAAATTTTGCTTTAAAATATTTTTTCCCTTTACATAATATATGATAAATTAATAATTTAAATGTATTATTTTAAATAAATTGTTAGTTCTTTTATGAATATTTAAATTTTACACGCAACCAAATTTACCTATCTCTATGTTTTTTTAAGTAAAAAAGTTTTATTTTATAAAATTAATATTGATAAGAAAATGTTTAAACAATTATTTTAAATAATTTATTAGTAACAATTTAAAGTGAAATACATATTTCAGTATTATTGTAATAATCAAACAATTTATTTTTAAACTTATTATTGTTACATATTCACTTATTTTTATTTTTGTGTTTAAAAAAAAATACGTAGTATATGCTATTTTAAAATAAATTTTTTATTTTCAAATTATTATGTTTACTTTAAACAGAGTTATGTTGTGTGTTAATTATCTGAACACGTTAAACTGAGCAACAGTTAATGTAAGGAATATTATATTTCTACGTCTACTACTCTTGGTAAACTGGTTATAATATCAGTATTGTGTGGTCTACATAAGTCATACGGTAAAATGAATATATACCTGAAGTATTTTGACTTCATTCTTATACATATTAAAATTTGCATGATTGGACAATGAATATACATAAGATTGAAAATAATCTTTTAATTGAAAGAATATTCAATAAATATTGATATTAAATTGTCAAAAATAATTGTTTTATTTATTTCCAATGTAAAATTATCTATTTATCGAATTCCGACTGTTGTAATCATCACAGACACCGACGTAATTACAAGAATGACACAATTTACTATACTAATTTGATTTTCTCCCTCGATTTACCCAGTTATTACTCATTTATGATAATATAGTAACTTCATAGAGCAAACATTATCATTCCGTTTTTAACATTATACTTAATTTTCAAATTTATTCAATCAATCATACCTAAATTTATCAATAAAATACATCCAATATATAATGTATAATATTAATAACAATTTTTATATTTTTAACATGTCTATTTTTCTTGACATATATATTGTTAATATAACTAAATAATATTGATATATTTGACATCAACTCCATATTATTTGCTGAAAGTCTATATGACCCACAACAAACAAAAGTATAATATGAAGTCAAATTAAAATAATTATAGACAATTTACATAATGTTTATTTAAAATATTTACAGATATATTTTTTTCATTCATAAAATCAAAAATATATTATGTACATGTATTTCGTAAGCTATATACATAGGTATACACTATTAAATAATTTATTATACATATATTATTAATAAATAAGCTGTACTTATATTTTTTGAAATGGGTAAATAAACTTTTAAAAATAATATGGTAACTTATTAAGAGTTTAATTGAAAACTAAAATATAAAATATAGAAAAATGTTCTAAAAAGATAACAAATATGAATAAAAAAATTATCAGACAGCTAGAAAAGAATATTGATTTTAGTTAAATACATTTTATATTTGATTCAACAAATTCAATTAAAACCTAATAATTCAATCTAAATTGTTTTTTGTATACATTTAATTAATACATTATTTTCGTATAAATAATAATTATTAAAATTAATTACGTATATTTTAAATTTTGTCTACTAGAACAATTTAAAATGTAGCAAAAATATCTAAGTTAATTTAAATAGTTAATCAATATCACTAAAATAATGATAGACATTTCTAAAATTATAACCAAAATAATAATATAATTAAATAACTGTAATACAAATTATATTAGTAAAAAAAAATATTGATAAATAATTAGTTTCTAGTTATTACTATAAAATTTAATATTAATGAAAAAAAATATCATTCTAACACACAAAGAAAATAATGCTATAGTGTAAGTAGATAAGTTTAAAAAAACGATATATGTTACAAACTAAGATTTTTAAAATCCATCTCATAAAATGACTCTCAATTCCAAGATTAATATAAAAGAATAACTTCATACCTAAGTATTACATTTTTTTTTTTAGTTATATCTTTTAACCTATGCCAACATCATTAAATAAATTATTAAACATTATTTGAAAATAACAATTTTTAAATATAATTATGAATACCTTTTGTTTAATAATTTAAAGTCTTTTTGTGTATTAAAATACTTGCAACACCAATTTTTAATCAGAATTTATGTGTCATATTTAAAAACAAATAAAACAGATAAAAATAATTTATACATAAAATGCAATAACATTAAATTTATTGGGAAATTAAATTATATAAATTTAATGTAAATAAGTATACAATTCATTTTTTACTTGAACATTTCAAAATAATCAATTATTTGATGAGCTAATTAAATTTAATCCATGATAAAATTCAAAAAAATATCTTAAAAATCCATTTTATTTAAATTAATATTTTTAGTGTATTGAAATCAATGAATTTCAATGAATAGTTTCTTTAATTTTTTACTGGTAAATAAATAAACTTCTGGCCCAATTGATTTATTGCCGATAGTAGTTCATTCAAAATTCATTTATTAACAATTTATCTTTTCATCATCTTCTGAATCTAAGGAATTCAATAAAACAATGAACAGAAGCCGGTTCTCTTTACGTTTTTACAAAATTCGACTATCCACATTGTATATGATGGGAAAAATGATTCGTGTATTTATTGGTTGACCTTGATACTCAAATTGTATTTTCAAACTACTAGTTGTACATATTAAAAAACAAGAAATTAAAATCTTAGAAACAAAAATATAAATCAAACTATATAGATTAAATTTTGTCCTTTGTAATAACAAATTTTTATTATATTATATTTTATGTTTACATAATTACTTTATAAAATATACATCAAACAAATGTTAAATCATTTGTTAATTTAGTTTCTTATCAAAAAACATATTTTTAAGAAGATTAATCTTAAATTAATCAAGTATACTTAGAATTATGGACAATACATATTATATTATCCAAAAATAATTGAAAAAATATAAATAATTTAAATCAAATGAAGGTCACATTTCAGTTGAATGATACTTATAATTAAATACTAATTCGGATAAAAATAAGGAAATACTCAAATTAATTAAAATACAAGTAGCTTAATTACTTAAGTAAGTGTTTTTAATATCTTCCAAACAATCGAGAAAAATTATAAAATATAATTTAAAAGATTAACAACTTTCTAGAAAATAAAACAAGATATAAATTAGAGAAGTAAACCTGAAAAAATTTTTAGTAAATTAAAAAAAATACATAGAACACGTAAGCAAGATCAATATAACTAATTCCTATAATTTATTCATAATAATCAAGAATATCAATGTGATAGATAACAGTACAATTCAAATGGAAGAACGATTTAAATTTTTTACAGATGATGAACAAAATAATAGAAATTTCTATGATTATATCATTCTGTACAAAATGTTAACTTTAAAGTTAATCAATTTAAGTTGTCTTGCTCATTTTACGTATCATTATAATTATAGCCCTTTATTTCTGACGGGGTTACAAATATTAGTATTGGCACTTCAACTACATTGAAAGTATTATTATGCAGAACAATTCCGATAAAATTTATATCTGATAATGAAACTAAATTAGTTCATTTAAATTGTCTTCATGATCATTATATTCGACAATATCAAAGCTGAAGTATTGTATAACACCTTACAAGATTATAAGACTTAACGAATTAATTTTGTCATTCACAATACGATAGAAACCATTGTTGGTTAAACAGAGTATGAAAACATGACCTTATAGTCGTAGGTGGCCAGATTTCATAGTGTCAAAAGTCAGTCATACAGAGAATACGAAATCTATTAATCACGGGTAAAATTAAGAATTCATTCAAGTTCTTCACATCTATTTAAACAACCATAGAATTATAGTATAATATACCTAGTATATATTATTATCAAAAAAAAAAAAAATGTAATTTTTTTACTTGATACACTTACAATTTAAAATTTATAAAAAAATATATTTTAATAATATCATTTTTAAGTATAATAACTAAAAATTATTGCATGATTTAAATTTAAAAACATAATTTATATAATAAATAACATATTAATTGCTATTTTGAAATGTATACGAATATTTTAAAAATATTATTTCGAGCTTTTAGTATTAATTATATTGTATATTATAATCACAAAATTGTTAGGAATTATCATGTTATCGAATATATTTATAAGAAAATTACGAATTAAATGTACTATTAAACAACTAAATACTAAATTTTAATTTTAATTATTACGTGGTAAAATTTATAAATCGTAATTCATACATTTTATGTGTTACTGTAATACTGAATAAATAATATAAGAATACAATTGTGTTTCAAATGTTGTAATACTATCAAAATAAATGCTGAACTTAATTTTATCTAACATTTAAAATTTGAAAGAAAAAATTCAAATTTTCGTTAATATATCAAAAAATTAATTATATGTAATTGAAATTAATTAAATTCTATTCGCGAGATCAAAGATCACAAAAATATATCCAATTTTTTATAATTACTTTAATTAATATTTTATCGTTACTGATTTGCCTTAACAAAAAGTATGTATTTTTTGTTTTTTTGTGCATTAGTTTAATTTTTGTTTGTTAACAATGACAAATTTAAGTATTTAGCTTTATATAAAATGCTTGATTATACGAGTCAATTATCATTTGTCAATAGTGTACTCATCGTGTCATAATATAAGAATGTTTAATTAATTGATACATTGCCGCGGAAATCAAATAACAGTTATTATACATTTTCTATTGTTTTAAAACTAAAAAATATGTTTTACTATAAATATTTTTATATTTAATTTATTATTACACTTCCATAATTATTTATTCATATATTTATTGTTACTAAAGTAATCAGAACATTCAGCGAAATTTGGTTATACAACACAAATAAATTTATATTTACATTTATAAATAATATTTTCAAAAATGTATTTTAGAATTATTAGCTACCAAAAAGTTTTCATATTTCTTGAAAAAGTGTTTTAATTAAATACATAAAGCTATTAGGTAGATGTTTTACAATGAAAATATTTCAATATATTCATCATTACAGAAAATTTATAACAAAACGTAGGTAATCGTAAAATTTGAATAGACCGTTTAAAATCCTTTCACACACATGATATGTATGAAACTTGTCAAATTGAAAGATATCGATCGGAGCCTCGGGCGTCGGTACCGAAAACAGGAATATTCATTTCCTCAACACGTTACGGCATAGGCCATGGTATTATTATAGGCCCATTACCCGTGATTATATCCGATTAATAAATAATCTCCAAACGTCGTGTGACTGATATATCATGCAACATTTACACCTCGGCGTGGTGTTTCGGTAATAGCGCGTAACCGATCGTTTCGTTCGATATTATTATTAAACACTGGTACTTAAGTATTTCGGTTAATGGGAACGTGTGGGCTTTGGATACGTAAGGTTTCCGACGAAAATCAAGTGCACAGGTTAACATATCGTTACATATCGTCTCTATCAGTGGAGAAAAAAAAAAAATAAATAATGCCCAGTAATCGCATATTATCTCGACCGGCAGAGCCCACGACGACGAAGATTCGCTCGCGGGTCCGGTCGCCGCAAACGCGCGCGCCTCGCAGTGGTTGCAGTTAATTAGGCATCGCTCGGGTACACGCACGCAGAACAGCCCCGACGCGGTTATTAAAATAAAATCACTATCGTTCGTTATCATTTATCATTGGTTCAAAGTCATCCGTAGCCGAATCCACTTACCGTAATCGCTCGTATCGCTGTACGTGCTGTTCACCGTGCCGTCCAGGAACAACTGCAGGTATCGGTGTCTGATGAACATTTTTATTTTCCTGGCGGTGCCCACGATGTGCGACAGGCTGTCCGACGACCTGCTGGACCTGGTCGCCGACCCTGCGGTCGCGACGTTCTCCGCCGCTATCCTACCGGCACCGACCCCCGGCTTCCGTTCGGGGACCATCATCGCTGCGGCGTTTGGGGAACGGTCCCCGGGCGGCGAACCCAACACAGCACCACCGCACAACAAGACACACAACACCAACGCACGGAACGTCGTCACCAGAACACTACGCCGATTGGCACCGCCGCCGCCGCTGCTGCTGCTGTTACAGTACACGCGCGACCGTTTCACCATGACTTCGAGCCACTTCCGGGTGGTACCGGGCTGCAGGGTCCGTTGCGCCGGACACCCGTGCCCGCCTCGCTCGGAGACCGCATACCACCGGGGAGTTGAAAGGACGAGACGAGACGACGTCGTTATACCGACGGGTAGGCCCGCACCGCCGACATTGCGGGACCGAGCTGACTAGACGACCGCGGCGATTTTTTCGTGATTAAAAATGAAAAACGGAGAAAAAACCCAAAACGAGTTAGAAAAAATAAAAAGAATCGTCTGATTATTTTTATCTTTTTTTTTTTTTTTTTTTAAAAGGGGCCGCGGGGGCGAACAACGCGGGCAAATTTACGCGGAGGGGGGGGAACGGGGGGGGGAAAAAAAAAATAAAATCGGAAAAAAAAAAAAAAAAAAAACGAGCTGCAGAGAAAAGGTCACGGCGCTTCAGTTATATTCTGCTTTCGAAGAACGGCTTCGCGTCGTCGTCGTCGTCGTCTTCTCGGTACATCGGATCACTTTTTTTTCCCCTCTAATAAACTGCGCGACGTGCGGTTGGCGACTGGCCCGAGAGAGTGGCAATGTCGAACGCGAGGAATATTAAGAATCAAGAGGACCACCACCAGACGGTATTCAATTTTTCTGCCCAACATGTGGATGTGATCTGGCGCGTGCGTACCCACAGATGGAGCCACCGTGCAGTCGGTGGTCGATCGAGTTCGCGCGCGCCGTTCACGACGTTATTTTATCGGCTTATGAAGGTGGCTCGAGATTAATTTTACTTTTTTATTGGCATCGCGAGTCGAAAGTTTAAGTGGTTGAGGTTTTTCAAAAGAGAAGTTATGATAAATAAAAAATTAAACCAATAAATTAAATACCTTTAAAAAAGACGCAACTCAGTTATTTATACCCGTTAAAAGTGTATAATATAATGTTAAATAAGGTTTCAACAGCATTTTTTTCAAAACTATCGACACTCGACGTTATTCAAAATTCGTTATTATTAAAAAAATTACATCTTTACTCTACTTGAATTAATATAGGTATTCGGTAAAATATTACATAAGCATATTTATTGCATTGATACGTCTCTCTAATATTATAATGTCTGTAAATAAATGTGTGACGTTATCATTAAGTGCTTTACAGAGCGAGTACTTTTTTCTAATGAATAATTATAATCTACATTGATCTAATAATACTAGTACTTTTATTTTAAGACATCATTAAAATTAATAAATTGTAGGTATCAACTACAGGTATTAACTGTTATCCCCAATAATTCAAGATAAAATTTATAAAATATTCATATCGTCTTTTTAAGTACAATACTTAATTAAAACCACACAAGATTCGAAATATATTAAAATAAACTACTCCGAAAAATATACAACGTATTGGGTATTAAAAAAAAAATAAGTTCAATAAATTAAAATATAAAAATAAATATATTTTAAACTAACCAAATACATTAAAATATACTAGTAACCTAAACATTAAAATAATCAATATTAAAAAAATTAAAAAGGTCTCTTTTATTGAAGATTGAACATCTACAGATATATCTTACATTTAATATACGTCTATCAAATAGCGGATATGAAAAGTAATGTTTTTTTTATTTAAAGAGCTTTTATGGTGACACATTACAGTTCATAATAAGTACATCACTGATAATTAAAGTGAACAATTTAAGCAAAAAAAAAAAATATTTAAAAATAGCAAGAGCAAAATATTATAATAGTATAAGCTTCATGCTTCAGTAGTTACAATTATTACTGTACTGAGTAAAATTAGTGTTTACATTTCATTAAACAAGTATTATAGATCACCTAAGTCCTAAACTAAAGCAAATATTTTAAGCACTGAATTTTTGTATATGAAAATCATTATTAATTATATCAATTATGCTAAAATCTAATTGAAGAAAAAAGAAAAATATTAACTATTGACTTGCAAATATAATGAGTTAAATAATAAAATAGAAAAATTAAAATATTTACAAATTTTTTGAATATAATTTTAATAATAATACTATAGATACCATACTCACTTAAAAAACGAAATTTATTCAACAAAAATTAATTTTATATAACTAAGTACATTATTATTATGTATTAAAAAATCTTTGTATATAGCATATCTACAGTTTTATTTTCTAAATATATTTTTTTATAAAATTGACCCAATTTCAAAAATAAAATAATCGAATACACTAAAAATGTACAAGCCTGGAGCTTGTAAATCATAATTTGATCATTACCTTGATCGCTATAATAATCGTAGTTAACTAACTCTTAGTTTTTAAATTAATTTAAAGTTTAAAACAGTTAAACTGTCATGGAAATAATATTTTTTGTCACATTATAAACTTCAATCATTAATAAATATAATTAGTCAAATATTTTAATTTTTCAGCACTAATTCCAAATAATTTTCAAGTTCAATTTTATGTATACTACTACTTGTCTTATTATCCTGGTTAAATAATAAAACCATAACACTTGATTACACACATAACAGTTTTGAAGCTCTAACACAAGCCAACATTGACAACATTTTAATTATGCATTCATCATAAAATACATTTGTAAGCCTTATATCACTTCAAAATTAAAGGTCTTTTACATAAGGATTAATGATATATAAAAATAGAGAAATTAGTCACTCCATTAATCAAGTTAAAGATTAATTCCACAATAAGTAGTTAAGGTTAGTATTGGTAAGTTTTGATGTCATATATCCACGACCTTCACAAACACCTATAATATTTACAATTCATAGGTAAATACATAAGGAAATAGCTTGATTCATAACTGACAATAGATAATAACTACGCAAAAATAGAGGTGTGTCGACAAATAATCCAAAACAAAATAATGAACCGGAAATACCTCGGAAGTAACGGTATAATGTCAAAACTTTAAGAAGTACTAATAACGAACAATAATTGATAACGATATTAAACATTACTTTCAATTTTGTTTGATTATAATAATTAATATCTTTAAGACAGGTGCTTTGAATATTAGCATTAACGTTAAGATACCAAAAATATTGTTAAAACAACGAAAGCAGAAATATTTCTAATAAAAAATGAACTTCAAATATAAAAACAGGATTACCTTCAACACCAGAAACTAAGGTGGCATAAACGCGTGCGAATCAGTTCACATATTACCTACATTCTCCGTCTAACGTAATCTTTAAAGAAAAATTCAACAATTTTACATACATGTCGCGTAGCACGTACGCAAATTAAGTATAGAGTTACAGCCTCCCAGATACTTTACAATTAATCTGCGGATTGCTATGTTTCATTCCATGACATAAAATCCATCAAATCAAAGGTAATTATTTCTAATTTTAAAACATTTAAATAAAACATCTAATTAAAAGATAAATAATTAAATACCAAATATATTTTACTGCGGATAAAGGTTGATAATTATTAGGTTAAAATCTACAAATAAGAGATTGTGCTAGAATATATATAAATATTTATTTTTTTAAAACTAAATAAAATAGTTAATAACTTTCTCAAATTATTATTTGCTTCAAAAATGGAAGAATATATTTTATATTGTAATAAAAAATTGTATTTAAAATTTTTAATTTTAAGATTATTTTGATGAAATTATAAAGCATAAGGGCATCTTATTTTTAAGATATTAAGTTCATAATAAATCCGGTTTCTACTTGTAATGATGTACCAGGTACTTAGTTTATAAGCAATTAAAATAAATAATTAACCTACTCGTATATGAGTGACAATACAAATAAACTTTCTTCAATTACAGAGTAACAAAACTGCTAAATAAATATTATTATTATTATTAAATAAATAAAATCCAATAATTCATTTTTAACCTAATTAAATAAGTTTCTACTTATCTATAATAATATTACATAATATTTTATAAAATTAACTTAAATATGACTAATAATATTCCATAATAGCAAAGCTTTTGAAATATTTGAATGATTTTACAGCAATTAATGATAAATAATAATATATGCATTTACTATACTTATACTATTTATTTAACTACGTATTGTATCAAAATTTAATAGAATTTATATCACCAAACTGATACTTATATTATAAAAATAAATAATTATATATATTATTTATATATCACTGAGAAATTAATAATTATTAGTATGATAATATATTAATCAGTTTTTTTAAATGTTCCAAAAACGACAACAATTATATATTTAACTTCTTATATACTTACTATTTAACTATTCAATCATTAGACATTTTCACAATTTAAGAGTAGATATAAGTTATAACTTATATCTTATATAACTTTCAAGTTAAAACATTCTTAATATTATCAATTATTTAACAATTTCAGTATTTAATCTATTATTAAATTATGTGTTAAAGTTTATATATTTTTGACCTACTAAAAAGTCTATTTTATATTCTATCAAATTCAAATAAATTCATAATTCATTTTAAAAATGTGAGATTGGTTATTTTTGCTGGTTAAAAAAGGTTTGTGTGAAGTTATGAATAAATAATAACAGTATATTTTATGATATCACATATTTATTTGAGTCTTTTGGTATCCCCTACAATAATAACAGTAATCTAATTACTTAAAATTATCTCAACTTGAAAAATTGGCTATCTTATTCATTAAAGTGAATAACCATAATTTTACCGCATTTTCATGAGCAAGGTACTTGTATATATGGGACAGTCACGAATTTTAATATTTATCATTAAGTATTAACTGTTGTACACATTACATCAATAGTGAAATTTTTATTGCCACATTGCTAAAATTCAAGTTTAGTACCAAGGTCACTTTTATGCACGTAAGCACTACATTGCACTTTTTACTGAAATTAAATTAGGTATTATAACTAAATAAGTTATATGACCATTAATTCGTTAGGTACGAATTGAGGTACGGGTTTATTAGAAGTACGTATGTATTACGGCCACACAACAATGTATTATTATTTTTATTGTTGTTAATATGTTTTTATTTGTTTATTTCAATAATAAAAGTTCTATTTATAAGTACTTTAATCCTTGAATGGTACACTTAGAGCTTTTTCGTACATTTTTTATAGGTTTTTCTGTATTTTTGAATAATAAATAAATAAATGCATATAAAGCAATTAATAACATACAAAAAATTACATGTAGATATATAAAGCTTTTTGTAACTTACTTGAATTAAAAATTGTCTTTGGTTTTCATTATTTGTGAACTTATTATTGAAATTCTCCATGAGCTCTACTCCTTTTTGAACGGTGACATTAACGATTTACAATCAATCTACAGCATTTTTATACACATCACAATACATATACAATATATACAATACAATATATAAAAGTAATATTAAGGTTATTTACTAAACTAATTATTAATATTACATATTTTCCAAGTATTCAATAAATATTCAAATTAAATGAACAATAATAATATAATATTTCACATTTCAAATTTTCTTCTGAATAATATTGTTTTGTCGGTTTTCAAATGTAATAAATAATGTTAAAAAGGTATTTGCGTTATTTGTATAAATACTATTGTTTAATCGTTTTTCTTTAATATAAATTATTGTTTTAGAACTAAAAATTCAATGATTTAACTAAATCAATATTCTTTATTTCTTTTAGCATGAACTTTGCCATCTATTCTTTAATGAACGCTTTTTTTTATACATTTTTTTTTGTTTTTACACATTTACTTAGGCATTTTATGTATACAGATATATATATATATATATATAGGTACATAAGTAACGATAATTAGTTGGACCACAACTCACCTAGAGCTAAAATATTTTCGGGGCACAAATAACCTACTGCTAAACATTAAAAGGTTGTATTTTAAAAATAAAAATGACGTGTTTGTGTCCGATGGACTCCGAAACTACTTATTCGATTTAGAAGATATTTGGATAAGAGATAAATTAAACGTCGGAGAATGGTATAGGTTACATTTCCTCACAGAGATAATGAAATGGAAGCATAATTACACCTGATTAAAGCTCGAACCGACAGTCGTCGTTTTTCTGTTACTATAATAACACCGAAAAAACGGAAAGAAACCTCACCATCACAAACCTCAGTGTACACCTAAAAAATGGTAAATGTGTCTATTTCATTGAAAATTACTTCCAAAAGCGACTATGTTCTCCTTCAAAAATGACACAGTTCTTGCAAATTATCGTTTTTTCACAAAAGGAAGACGATGAAAACGCCAAATTCAAGGAGCTCCTGTTCAGAATTGGCCTGATGTCAAATCTGAAGATACCTAAGGTCGTGTTTACATGGTTTAAATTAATATTTACAAATTATAACTGTAAAAACATACATTGTAATACCATTACACTACATTAAAACGTAAATATTTTTACTTAATATTACTAATAAAATGTAATTATTAATTGGAAATTAATTATAAATCTTCGAATAAGGAATACTTTATAAAAAAATTATAATTATTTATGAATTCAAAAAAATTGTAAGTTTTGCGTCCATACGAATAATATCATAATATCAATAGCCAATTTCTAACAGCTCACATAAGTTGTTCATAACAGGCTCAAACAGCTAACCGAGTTAATTATTCTACAATCCTTTAGAAAAAAATATTGAACATAAATAGAATCGTATAAGACTAAAAATACATTTTATCAAATGAAACAAAGTGAAATATTTATTAACATTCTGAAATAGTTTAATATTAAAAAAATTAAAAATTAAACTAGTCTCCTCACGGACACCCAAATAAACTCATATTTAATATTCAAATCAATTGCAGATGTCAGTGGCGTATATAGGATGGGGGGGGGGCTAGTGGGCTACAGCCCTCCTCGAAATATTTTAAAAAACTTAAAATTATTTTAAACGTTTGTTATATTTAAATGGTACTTTATGTTTATTTAGAATTTGCGTCCAACATCAAATCGTTTTGGGACGTTCTGTAAGTGAAATGTAGATAAGTATCTACTGTGTCTTGTTAGTAATTCTTAGATAACAGTGGTAATTTAACTCTGTCCATAGTAGCCCCTCCCGAAAATATTTTCTGTATACGCCACTGGCAGATGTGTGGTTGTAATATATGAGATGATTTATCAGATGCACTTTCTGTTATTTGGAAGTCCTTATTTAAATAATTAGAACTCTTAGCCCTTATCGAACCCCTTACCTTATTTAACTGACTCACTGTGTACAAATAGGTATATAAAGGATATCATTGTTAAATATATAAAATATACATGTAAAACAAATAAATATACAATTATTAAGTATGAATTTATTGAAACAGAAAAATAATTAATTAATTATACGATGCACACAACTGTTAGTTGTTTGTTTTGTTTGTAAGTTGTTGACAATATATATGACATATTTTGAAAAATAAGGGTAAATTCATGTAATCGTGAGCTAAGGCTTTATCATTGTTAGGGAGCTTGAAAATAATTTACTGATATAACATGAGAAATAATTAAAAAGTAAAAATTAAAGAGTAATCAGCAAAGAGTATTTAACTCAACAGTTTATCCTTGCAATATTGATAAATATTTTTTTATGTAAACATATTTACCAACAAGATATTGGTACGTGTGAAGGCATAGTCAAGCCTCATTGATTACCAGGTTCAACTCAGTCACTTGTAAAATTATTTATTATTTTAAAACTTACTAACTAAATTACTAAATGTAGTGAAAAAATAGCGAAAAAATAAATATTATAAGTTAAAAACAAAAAAATTATACTATTAGATTAAACAATTTGAATTGATTTCACAAACACTTAGATTTAAAAAACGAACAAAGTAGAATAAAAGTATAAAGAATATAAAATATAAGAATAAAAGTATTTTTCGATAGTAAAAAATTAAAGAAAAGTGTTTAGGTAGGTTCACTATAACATGTTTATTAATAAAATAATAAATAATTAATTAAAAATTAAAAAATAATATAATAAATGGTTAATACTCGTAAATTAAATATTGTCTTACCCTGAAATATTATTATATTTGTAACGTACGACTAGTTTCGAATTAAAAATTCATCATCAGGTTTACACGAAGTTAATACAATTTTGACTGATTATGAAAAAATATTTATTTTTACATGTTTGTTGTATACCTACTTATAGTATTTACCACGGTTAACAGCAGTGATGGCTGTAGTTGGAAAACTGAACAGTCTACTACCGTATAGTAACCACATACCATAACGTAGGTATTTTCAGGAATGTCCGAAAAAAAGTGTAAAGCCGGGTTCACACTTCACCGTGACGTGTATTTTACCAGACCGTGTGCTTTGAAAATGTGTGATACCAATATATATCTTATGGTGATGCTATAAAATGTTGGTTACATATTTTCGCAGTTTTTTTATTAGATATAAAATATTTTCATAAATTTCAATAAATAATAACTGATGAATATTAAATTATATAATAGACAGTATTTATTATATTGTTATTAGGACTCGGAACTTAATGCACTTAAAAAGTACTAAATATGCATGCACTTATGCGCTTAAAAAAATACAAATACGTTTCAAAAATATACAATTAATTTTTTTTTAACGCAAAAATGTTCAAAATAAAGATATTTCATTAAATATACTCGTACGTAACAATACAAATGTTGTTAGTATGTTATACTAAGCCAGTGGCGTACTCACGGGGGGTTCATGGGGTTTGAACCCCCCTATTGGCCGTATTTTTTTAAAATTATTCCAATAGTTTAATAATAATTGATTATTGATTTTATTGATTATAATTTAGTGGTTTATACGTCATTAGTTACCAGTATCACGGTTATGAAGTTGAATTGGAGTACGACCATAGAACATGTTCTATGACACGACAGCGCTATCAATTTAAAAATTTGGTGAAAATATGTGATAATGTGGTATTTTAAAACAGTACAAAATTTGTAATTATTATGACTATGAGGGGTGTGGGGCAGAGCCCCCCACTTTTGTATTCTAATAAATTTTCAGAGCCCCCCCTATTGAAAATTCCTGATAACGCCACTGTATTAAACTAAACATAATTTCTAGGTATAAATATATATGATAAAATAAAACAAAATAAATAGCTTGAAATTTGAAATTTTCTTTCAAAATATTCCCATTAGGTTTTTCATAGTGTCATGAAAATAATTTTAAGGTTACTTAGCAATAAATTAAATAGCCCAATAAAATCATGCAAATACAACACCTTCCGAACCCTTTGTTGTTATGAATAATGCTATCATAGAATATTAAATTATTACTATTAAAATCAGTAACCACACGTTCAAAAGTTGGATAAAATCAACTTCGCGGTATCTTATAGTTAGTGAGGTAACTTGTGATTTATTATACGATATACCTTGATGTAACAATATGGTTCAGCGAATCAGAGATAATTATTTTAGAAGACACGACATGGCATGGTGTAGTGTGAACCCGGCTTAAGTCTAACCTTCTATTTTATGGTATTGGTGACCTATGGTCCGGTACCTACCGCTTAGGGAATCATTGATAATGTATGTATATTTTTCGGCTTTCATTGATATTTATAGGTGTCATGAAATTTGATGTACTTATTGCACCTACATGTTTCATCAATTCTATCGGTCCAATACAATTGCGCACTTTTTATCTTTTTAATAATTGAACAAACACAACACGATTGTGCACCTTTTACCTTTAGGTTAGCCTTAAGGTTAACCTAATCTTTTTATACTCGAGCAAACATAACACGATTTCACACATATTTTATATTTATGTATATTTATTAAATATATAATTTATTTGTGCGCAATCGTGTTGTGTTTATTTGAATATCTTAAGGTAAAATCTTAAAATCGCAAAAAATTGGTGGAATTGTAAATACAATTCGACCAATCGATTTTCTGATTTAAACCACTATTAACCAGTCTACATGAACCAAAAAAAAACTAAAATTAATTTGCTTAAATTTAAAAAGAAAAAAAATATTTTATTCGAAAAATCATTAAATATTATTTATAACATCTTACACATTCATTAATAATTACTCGTACAATATGATATGATACCTACACACAGCGCCAGTGAGAACTTTTGAGGCCCCGGGGCTGATCGGTTAGGATCAGGCCTTTACTGTTTTCCCTATTTACTTAAACTTGTTTGGCCCAAGACATACATCCTACTTGTACATATTTGTACATACTTTATTACAGTAGAAATATTCAGATTTGCATCTTATACTATGGCAAATAAGATTATAAAATAATCTTGTATAAAAAGCTGAGATAAAGAACCCTCTCGGAAGTACAGGCCCCGGGGCTCTTGCCCTATCTGCTCCACATTATCGCCGACCATACCAATGCATAATATTAAGTATCGACAAGACACAACTTTAGACTCAAGTGTATTAATTATATTTATCATTAGGTATATATATACACAAAATTTAAACCAACGTTTTACTGTCGCCATCTAGTTCTTGATAATAGAAAGAAAAAATTGAAATCATACGTCCATGCTTATCACCCGTTCAACAATAAACTATTCAAGATAAGTGATTGACAAATTTTGTCTAGCTAAATTTATAAATTAAAACAATGTTAAAATGTTAATTTAAGAGTCAAATATTTTGATTTAAATTTAATTGTTTATAGATTATAAACACAATAAAACCATGAATTTTTCAAAAGTGTTAAGATATAGCATACAGTTAACCAGGCTACGTAAGATCAATAATATTCCAGTTGGTCGTCGATTTTCTACGGATTCTCATCTCCTTCGACAATATTCAAGGATAGCTGGAATTACAGGGGCAGGAATCTTAAGTTTTATTGTATATGGATTAACATCAAACTTTAAAGCCTATACATACTCTAAGAAAAGGGTAAGTCAATTCAAATCAAGTCATATGAAGTTGTCAATTTTGTACCTTCATTCAACGAGATTTACCTATTAGTTTGGTATCAAGTGTCCCATGAAACTTACTCTGCTTACATGAATAACTACTAATGAATCTGAAAAAAACTACTTTACTAAAACAAATTTAGTATAACAATTTGTTTTCCTATATAAACCAATATCTGCTTACAATTTTGTACTTTCCATCTAAACATTTAAATTAAGTTACCATTAATTGATGTTATATAGGGAGAAAATAGATTATGTTAAGTATTAAAATGTAGTTATCACGACTTGAATATACTTACTTTATATTTACTCAAAGACTTGCTCAATAACTTAGCTCAAGGTATGGCCTTACATGTGACGTGATAAAGGAAATAAACCCATTTTTTAAGTTTTTCAAATGTATAGATTTTAATACTTCATATTATTTTTTATGTGAAACAATCAATAATAATCAATATCCATTTTAATAACATTTACTAACTTATAACACATTGTTTAATTTAATTTTTATTATATTTGTAGCAGGAGCATATCCAGGAATTTTTTATTGGGGGGGGGGGCAACAATTTTTATTTTATCTGTTCCCTAATTATAATTATGGTTTAACTCAATACTAACAAATTACTGTTAATATATTATAGTATGGTTTGTACATGATAGGTATATTATATAATCTATAAGCTTTGTTTATTGAAGATAATTGGAAATTAAAATATACAATATACTATTATTATACTATTTACTATTAAATTGTTGAGTATGTAGAAATTTCAATGGAAGGGGTTTGGGCCCAAACCTCCCCCCCCCCTTGGGTACAACCTTCATTTGTAGTATTGATTGTATTGATAATAAATATACATTTGTAGGGACACATATCTTTTGGCCATAATGGTATATATTAAAATTCTAATTATTTCAAAATAGTATAAATATTTTATATGAATATATCTATTGCTTACTATAGTTTCGACATCTTAACTATACATTACTTTTTATCCATAAATTCAAAATTATAATAAAATTATGTACCAAAATATTTTATAAATATGATCTATTCCAATTTTTCACCTAAAACTCAAATATAAAACTTTTTATTAATTTGTTTTAATATTGTGTTTTTTTTTAACTTGATTTTTTTTTTTTATTTATCTCAAATTGATTGAGTAAATAATATGCTTTAAGAACACTAGTAATGAATAATGAAAAACTAGTTATTAAGTAATAATCACTACCTACCTATAAATGTTGCCATTATTATTACTGTTCTTTAATTTAATATTTTATGGGGTGCCACCTATTGAAAACTTCCTCTTCCTGTTTCTAATTCTTTACATTTGTCTATATTTTATAATTACTTGTTTAATAACTTGTATATATAGATTATAAATAAACTGATTTATTTTTTCTATTATAAAAATTCTATAATATTAATTTTAATAAAAAAAAAAAAGGTGTGATTTCTAGTTGAGATACAATGATGGGTGATTTATATTGTTATATTGATCTATTAAACAAAAAACCATTGTACAATTTATTTCAAAAAAATAATTCTGAGGAAAAATAGTCAGATTGATCAGTTTATACTTCTATAGATAGTTGATATAGTAGCAAAACCAAATTTCTAAATAGGTAATGAAGATAGGTTGAACTTTTAATATTTTAATTTTCGCTACAAAAGAAAATACATCGAACATTTTAAATACCTAAAAACGGCACTTTGTTAAAATAATTTTAAGCTATGAAATGTTAACTAATTTCTCCGCAAATTTCGTTTAATAAAAAGTGTTTGAAATATCCAATTTCGTAAAAATATTATTTTGTAACGCTTATAAATCAATTTTCCGCCTTCCCTGTCATTTCTTGTCTACAATTTTCGTACACAAGTATGGTATCTAGTCTTAAGTATGAAAATTGTATACATTTTCGATTATAAAAATGAAGAGAGTTTTTGTGATTTTTATCGTTTTACCAAAATGTATTTACTATTTAAACTATCCTGTTTTTTTTTTTTTTTTATATGAACCATAATTTTTTATATCAATTATAATGTAACTAAACTTTATATTACATTTTTAAAACTTTTTGAAAAAAAAGCTAAGAAAACATGAACATTTAAATTTCTTATAAATAGCTCAACAATTTTTTTTTTAAAAATTATACCCATAGACTTTAAGATGTTAGGTGTTAAGTGTTATATGCTTTCAGTAAAAATTTCATATCTCTACGACTTATTTTTTGAGTTACGATGAAAACAAAATTTTATTTTGTCAAAAACCAGTATGCCACAAACTCTTGTATTTTATAACTTTTCGTCAGTTATTTTCAATTATTAAGAAAACTATTGGAAAATTCGTAAAATTACCCTTTCAAAATACCAACTAGACAAGATTTCCTATAAAAAATGTATAATGATTGTGATTATTGAAGAAATCCTTCTGTTCGAAATCGTGTACATCACAGATATAACACGTCGTTGAAGAATTATTAAACAAAAAAAAAATGCAATTTTTAATTATTTTTGTATTAACACTTCAATAAATATTGTTAAAAAATACTAGTATTTAAAATATTTACTGAACAATAAACATTGATTTATTCTATTCATAAATATTTGCAATATTTAATCATTTTTCCATTAGGTATAACTCGTTCAATATGTATTTACATGTAATTAAAGATGATATCAATGATACAACAAAATCAGTATGCCACAAGTAAAACACATTTTTTGATTAACCAATAAAAAACAATGTAAAACAGCCATAAAAATACCTTGTTGTGTCTACTCAGACCAGCCATTTATAACATTGATTTTATCTTAACTCTACCAGTCTATCCCCTTGTTACTTGTACAATGTTTAGGCCTACTTACATAAATATTGTAAGATAATATATTTTATACAAATATTATACCCTAACACGTAAATAAAGAAACGAGTTATTTATTGAAGATCGTTTATCTTAGTTTTATTTCATAATAAAATGTATTGTCTGATACATGCTAAAATTGGATTACAAGTCTATATGTTGTATTCATATACTTGTATACAGGGGCGTATACAAGAGGAGATGTGGGGGTCAGATCCTTCCCATAGGCCTTTTTAAAATTGTATAAAATAGTGTTCTTAATGTAAGGAAATTATAAGGAAACAAAAAAATATTGCAAGGATTTATTGTAAACAGTGCCGGATTAACAAATTTGCCACATGGGGGCAGATTTTAAAATTCCGCCCTTCAACCCCCCCACAAACAAAAATATATATGTATAGTTCATGTAAATATATATATATATACAACAAGTAACAACATAGTTAAGATTATTTAATTAAATCATATTTATAGACCTTAGTAGGTACTAAATATAAACATTTTAATACAAATGTATTCAATATAAAACATTTACAACTATTTTTTAGGTTTCTGTGCAGCAAATTCTTTAATAATATTATTCCAACCTATACTTTTTAGGAAAATATTTATAATAGATATTAGAGACAACTATTACATATTTTCATTAGATAATTATGTTTTCTAGTAGCTCTTAACTCTTTTTAAAACTGAGAAGGATCTCTCTACGCTAGAATTTGAACATGATATAAATATAAAAAGTTTTAACAGTAGGAAATTAATTGTTTAACTTTGATACTGATAATAATTGAAGGAAACTGTGCATGGATAATTTTTCATCTTCTGAAAAATACTTCCGAAAAAAACTTATTATTGTTTTAAATTGTATAATCTCATTCTCAAGTTCCGGTTATAAACACAATAAATATTTACTAATACCTTTGATTTTTCTCGTAAAATATAATCGTCGATTACTTCCACATTTAAAAAAAAAATCCAAACAACTAATTTATTTCAATATATACATTTGTATACACTTTCCACTCATATTGATTAAAAATAAAATATTAGGCACGTTTGTTTTCCAGTCAATCGTGATTCATGAATCAAACTCAACAACGACGACAATTATGAACACGAGACGAGAGAGAGAGAGATAACAAAAACAATTGCTTGGTACCTAGTGTGTAAATAAATTATTTGAAACTATTAATATCAAATTTAATAATCTGATGGTTTTAAATAATTTATAATTATTATAACTATTAATTATAATTATAATTATTGAGAAATACAATAAACACAATTTTGTGTCAGTGTAACGAAAATAAAAATGCATAGGTCCGAGCGCAAAATAATAATAATATGGTTTTACCCTTAATATGCTAAACGCCCACAGACGAAATAACTCAGTGATTTAATATAATATAAAATAACTATTATAGTTATAGTATATATATATATATTATATTATAATATTATATAATTGTTATTAATATTTTTCAATAATAAATTAATAATTTTTCCTAAAAACTAGTATATACATTAGGAAATTTCAAAACTTGTTGGCGCCGTCAAAAATTTTACCGCCCGGGGCATCTGCCCTCTTTTTCTCCCCCCCCCCCCCTTTAACCCGGAACTGATTGTAAATTATTATTTTGATTCATTCAATATATATATATATTTACATTTTATTATTTATTATTTAAATGTGCAGGTACTTAGGTTTAGGAATTTTCCTTCCATAATGATTTGTTTACAACTGATCCTCCCCCCCATACAAAAGTTATATATATATATACGCTAATGTTTGTATATTTAATTTTATTAAATAATATAATGATTATGAATTTGAATTCAATAATAATTTTACTTTACGTTGTTTTTAAATTCTTAGTTGTCTGGTTATTTATATTTATCGTGAAATAAATATCCTTTATCAAAAGTATTTTTAAATGTTATATCCTACTTAATAGTTAATTTAAATAATTAAAATTATTAATAATCAATTTATTTTTAAATGTTCGAGCAAATTAAATTTTATTATAATCACATTTAAACGGTACTACCCTTATTTATATTTTTTAAAGTTTAGTATCCTTAATCTTTATTCCTCATTTCCCAAAACTAAATTAATAAAAATGTTAACATATTTATTATAATTCAAAACTTCATAAGTATATGTACAGCTGTGCAAAATTTATATATTTTATTTATAGTATGGAATTACATATATTCATCGGTGCGTATCCAAATTGTAGAAATGCTTCATGAAATTTTTAAATTATTTTATCTATATAAATAAATTTAATGTCTGTATATTTGGCGTTTAAGAGGAAAAATCAGCCACTATAAAAATAAATAAAAGTATAAGTCCATTTCCTATATTTTCTTCAAATTATTTGCATATAATTATTTAATTACACATTTTATTGTAAAAAAAAAAACATTTATGGGAATTCTTGAACAACGCAAAATGTATCTTAACATCTTTCAACAATGCATTTAATTATCTCTGTAATTATCTAAGCTGCGCCGATCATTTTGCTGTTCACCTCATTGTATATGTATAATAACTATTATTTATTACGTCTTTTTGAACAGGTACCTACATTAAAATACATCTGTACAATATACATATATAAATAACAAAGTACATATTGTTTTGGATACTATCTTTTAATTTGTGAGATCGTAAATATTCAATGATTAGTTAAATTACTCTTTGCTACATTCACCATTTTGAATTTCTAATATGGCTCAAGTTTTTGAACAATGAAAACATCCCCTTGTTGTTGTCTTTAATAGTCTGATGTCTCCACGATAGCTTTTATTTTAACAGTCCATTAGATTTCTTTCCAAGATCATAGTCGTGTGAAACTAAACATCACGTACGTTTAAGCACCATGATTGATTGTTCAATCAATCGCCGAGCTACATTTTTTTATATAAAAGGGTAAAAGTATTTAATTTAAATGGTCTTTTGGTAATTTATGTATCCTTAATATTATTCTTATCAAGAAGTTCTTAACTGTCGACTCTTTTTTATTATTCGTGTATTTATTTTCGACTATGTATTATATTATTAGCGTTGAAAGGTTTCAGAATACAGATGTGGTATTTTTTCCAAGAAAGTTGGGTAGTCCATCTGTTTGACTCATTCGATGACAAACGCCATGAATGACCCACGTGTGGGAAATAAAATCTTATGTATATTAGAAGGAAGGAATCAATCAATTTGTTTTCGTGTTTATTTACGACTAATTTTAAAAATACTTCCCGAAATAATTGTTTGTTATTTTAGCAGCTGCAGGGATCAGTCTACATTGCTGTTTGGGGTGAAATACTTGGGCGTAATATAGTATATAATGTTGAAGATAACTTTACCTATTCTTTTTACCGTTTTACTAAACAACCGGTCTTATGCAAACTTATTAAATTTTGTATTTTTTTATTATCAACTGCCAAAAAAGTAAATATCGTAAAATGTTTTATCATCTTCGGGATAAAAATAGTTAAATCTTATAAAATAATTCAAAATAACATTATTCTTATAAAAATGCATGATATAATATTAAATAAAATAGCATTATATACGTACAACTTTTGGAGCATCTATTGATCTGAACATTTTTTACCTGTAATAAATCAATAATTCCCATAGGTATTTCAAATTAATTGATTTTTATGTATTCGTATTATTAAAATACTGTAATTATTATTTAATATCTTACTAAAAATATATATCTAATAGATAACCTTATATTTCCTAACCTTATGTTTCCGGGTTATTATAATAAAAATTAATCAAAGAAATCAAAAATTAATTATTAGATTGTATTTAAAAATGATACGGCTTTTAAATGGCAATTGACATGCTTCTTTTTGCGAAGATAATTAATATGAACTGTATTCACACATAAATATGCATTTTAATTGAAACTAATTAATATACCAGACAATATTCTAAAATATATGCTAAAATGTATTTAATTTAGGTTGTAGATACGCATAATAGTATTAATATTTTTGCCTCAAAACGATTTTATAATTTTATTAATGAACTATATTATTAAAGAATTAGAAAAATTAACCATCAAAATTTAAAAAAAATTTGTATTCATACATAAAACATCTCAACCAACTGAGTTTTCTGATTTATTATCTAAAGTAAGTTTAAATTGATCTCATAGTTATTAATATAATCTTTTAAACTTACGTATTAAAAATTATGTAAAATATGTTGATTTTAAAAAATATTATCTTTGTTCGTTGTATACATATCTATATCGATAAAAGTGTGAAATGTGGTCCTATTTTCAACAATATAATTTATTCATTCATTATTGTACTAGATTATTTATAATAATTTCAGAGAGAAGACGATGAATATCTAAGTGGTTTACACTTAACATCACGTGAAAAACGTTTTATTAAGTTCGCATCAGTCGAATATCATGGTCAACTTTATATGACTCCACAAGATTTTTTAGAATCATTTGTCGACGAACAGCCTAGAGGTATAATTATAATTATGTACTGTTTTATTAATACCATACCATATCATATTATTCAGTTTATGCGGTATAACAAGGTTAGCCTTGTTTAATAGCTTATACCCTTAATCGTAATTGTCAAGCTAAAATTGTATAATGCAGTAAACTCTTTAAAATAAAAGGAAAAAAAATCTATACCGATTTCTGATTAGGCTATTTTATTAGGATCTAGTATAAAATATAGAAAAATATTTTTTTTTTTTATAAAATTTGTATTTACATTTATTGAAATATACATAAATGTATATTAATTATTATTTATCTAGTGTTATTACACAACTCGTTTTGAGTAGTTATTTAATTTTTATTATGAGAGAAATATTAATTTCTAAACTCGCTGTTTATACATTATAAATATTCTTTAGATTTTAAAATATGCAATTAATTGTTCTATTAAATTTATTCCTACCAAATTACACTGTATAATTGTATTAATCTATAAAATTATTGATGGCACTTTTTTAACAAGAATTCTATTTAAGTTTTTAATTAATTTAAATGTCTGTAGCTCGTCTTAAGAGACATGTTATGACGGATAAAGATTTGGAAGAAATTCGAGACAAAGTACCCGGACTGAAAAAGGGTTCATCGCAACTTTTTCGTTCACTTAGAGATAAAGGAATCATATCATATACTGAATACTTATTTTTACTGTCTGTGTTAACTAGTAAGTAAAATAAAATCATATTATAAAATATGTTCTTAATACCATAGTATTGTTAACAATACATAAGCGTTAAACGTTTTGAATTTCAGAACCCCAAAGTGGCTTTCGTATAGCGTTTAATATGTTCGATACTGATGGTAACCATAGAGTAGACAAAAATGAATTTCTGGTGGTAAGATTAGTTAAAGCACATAACGTATCCACATTATTGTTTATACTATTATATAGTATTTTATATGTAGTACCTAAGAATTTTATTTATTATTATACGGTAATACAGCGATTAAATTACTTAAATATTTTAACTGAAAAAAAGAATCTCCATACATTGATATTGATACATAAACTAAATAATCGAAGTCTTACTGTATTTTTGACACATAGTTATACATCCTGCATGTTTTCACCATTTATATTTGTTTTTAATTGTTTTTTTATTTCTGAACGTAAGTAAATACTTCCTTTTAAGGGAGTTCTAACGTTCATAATGCATGTATGGGATATACGTATTTTAATTTTACCATCATTTTAATATGATATGTATTGCCTTTTTCTCGCTCAAATTATATATTTTTTACCCTAGAAGCTAATTTAAACGAGTTAAATGCCTCGATTTTAATTCCTATTTCATTTTAGTTTCTTAATAGTTCACTGAATTTTTATTGCAAAATTGTCTACTATACACAAGTTAAGTGTTTTGTATTTATTTGTTTATCAAATTAATAGTATTTGAACTGAGTGTTTGTTTAAAATATTATTCAATTAAATAAATGAGGCTAAATATTCTGTAATTTCGTAATCGGTTAATAATCGCCATGTATTTTGTAAAAAAATAATGAGTCTTTTAATTTCGTTATTAATTTATTGATCACCTTACTTTTATTATTTATTTTATGTTTTATCAGATAACACGGCTCCTTGCTGGAAAACCAGCTTTCAGAATAGATCTTAGTAAACAGGCTAAAGAAATTGTGAGTGAGTTGTCTATAGTTATTCATTTATTATGTTTTTAAACATGGATAATAGGGTAGTGTAGTGATTTAAAAATTAATTATTTAATTAATTATTTATACTTGCAGGGAGAATTATATCACAGTACTAGCTTAAAACTAATCCTCTGCGTGTTGAATATAATACGTGTAATTAAACTATAACATTTAAGTACACTTACAAGTTACATCAAACAATGTAAGTTATCACTTTTGCACTATAAAAATTATATTTCTATATTCTCTGTTAGCTAAAACATTTTTGATGATGCCTTATGACATTATATATGTTATTGTTGTTTAATAAATTCACTAGTAAAATCAATAATCAATTAAGAAGTTTAGAAAAATATAAATTATACCGAGTAGAAAAAAACAATCAACATTATTTACCGTGTTACGATTTTGAAGACCATTTAAATAATAATTGGTCTTAATAATTTATATTATATAAATATTTATAAAAAATAAACAATATTAGATGTTAGTTAATATATTTAAATAAGTAAAATATTATTTACACGACATACAAATTACAAATTGTTCTAACTAAAATAAGTTCAAATCTAATTCATTTGATTCTATGGCTTATTATAAATTATAAAAAAAACCATTAAAAATATTATTGTTATTTTAATTTCAATTTTTTATTAAAACTTTAAATCAAGTTTTTTAGTCATGTAATCAAACAAATATTAAGTTATTTTTTTTTTTTTAAAATACGTACATTTTATCCTGAATTTTATTTTTGCTTTATTATTTATATTCACCTAGGTAATACCTATAAAGCATACGCACTAGCACAATTATAATTTATAATGTCCTTATCTCACATATTTATATTGGCACTTCAAATAAATGTATATACATTAAAACATTATTAACTGTATAATATTTTGTATTTTGTTGATTCACTTAAAAATTATTTTTTTACTATATTAAAAAATTATAAGAACCACTCGATATAAATAGTAGATAATATTGCAACAGCTATTAAAAATAGCTAACCTAACTACGAGGACGCCCGAGGAAAAGATGGATAGATGTGGTCGAGGAAGATTTAAAAAGGATTGGAGTGAATGATTGGAGAAATATAATACATAGAGAGAAGTGGCGTGAAGTCGTGATGGCGGCAAAAACTCTTGTAGAGTAGATTTAGCCAGAAGAAGAAGATTAAAAAAATTTCACGCCAACCATTAAAATGTAGTCAATGCCAATTGCGCTAACCCACTGAATAAGATACTTTTTAGCCCCGAACTTTGTAAAATGTAGCCGAATATTCAGATTTAAATGCATTTTTTCACATATCTGATTAAATATAGCTTATTAATTAGAAATAAAAATTATTTACATTATTAATTAGTCAAGTAATACTTAAATCAAGTATAACCTTAACCTAAGATCCTGAACAATATAATATATATATACGAAAATAAGTGCTAATATTCTTTAAAATTAATTGCTTGATTTCTCATTTCTTAACTGTCGTTCTCTTAAACTTCCTAAAATATAAGTAATTTTATACTAACTGAAATACGTATTTTACAGTTATTAACGCTATGTCATTAATAACTATATTTCTGTGTAACATATATACGTATGTTTTGGTTCCAATATTCCAAACATGTAATAACAAATTCTGTTTCAAATTTGATATCGAATTAGAGATTTTCTTCTTGGTTTCTCTAGACTAGGATAAACTGGTAATAGAACGATCGCGGGGAAATAATAATAAAACACAACTTTGAAATCATATTACATTTTGTCATTGATTATTATGAATTATGATTCTTCTTAATTATGCATTGATTTGTACTGTATTTAATTCTGAAAAAATATCTACTGACCAGAACAATTTTTTTTTTTAAAGAAGGCTTTGTTCTATTAGGACTACTGATCACTAAATAAATTATTGTTTTGTATATTATAAATTTTAACAAAACAACAATTTATTAAATGTTGTTTCGCTAAAATGTCCGCATTAAACGGTTTACATCTGTCCATGCTTGTGTCGTTCGTGATTTGTCTCGTTCATTGTACCAGTGAACTTAGCCGTCAGATTTCTGTACTCCATTTTTGAATAATAATAATTATAAATAGTGTGTTTCAAGCACGGTTTACTAATTATACCAGATGAATTAATCGGTTTTTACCTGTTCGTCCGGAATAACGAGTACCTACACAGCCGCGTTTTGTAACTTATGAATAATTCACATTTATTATATAATATATAGATGGTACATGGTACATCGTATTCATATTTACCTGCCCTATTATCCAAAGTTAGAATAAATAATAATGGAAATTGTGTTAAGGTTATGGATACGAAATATTATGTCACTTAAAAAACTAGAGGTTTTTTTTTTTTTTTGTTATATAAATGTAATATTACAGTTATCCCAATTACCTACGAAACAAATTGGGATCGTTCAACAACTGCCAGATGAAGAATCAAGTATCATTAAACGCGCAGCTGATGATTTGGTCGGTTAATTACATTTTTTACGTATATCTATATGCTTTGCTTTATTTTTCTATTAGTGTTCATTATGTTTGCGTGTTGCGCTTTTATTTATCTTGTAAATATTTAAAAAAAATAATAATAATAAATACACAACTACAAAAAGAAAATAGTTATTCAATAGATGTTCGACGTTTATTATTTAGATGGAAAAAATCTTCAGTCAGTCTTGGAAAGACAAGCATGGCGTGGAAGATAATACGGTTGATACCAATAAAATAGGCGCTGAAGATTTCGTGGATGACGCACAAGGTTTACAAAAAAAACATTTGGTCGACACTACATTGATTGTTCATTTTTTCGGGAAAAAAGGAGACAACGTATTACTATACGAAGACTTCAGAAAGTAATATTATTCGTTTTGCGTTAGGCACATTATGTATAAAAAAAAAAATATACAATGTTGTAAATCATAGTTGCAATTTTAATTTTTCGTTCTAATAAGCTTAATTTGTTTTTTTTTTCTCGTGGTTCATCTATAATACTTATCTGTAAATGATTTAAATGTAAATCAAGTTACCTGAGTTTTTATTACTATTAAATTTTCCTTATTTCTAAGGGTTTTAATCTTATAACTTTGGTCGATCAAGTCTCCCCCCCCCTCCCAAATTATGACGTTAGTCTCTAAAATTGTACTTAAGATTTAATATACCTTTAGAGATTATTTCAACATACTCATTGGTATTAAAAGAAACTTTCAATTTCATAAAAATGTATTGTTTTATTTTAGTTTTATGGAAAATCTACAGACGGAAGTACTTGAAATGGAGTTTCAACAGTTTGCTAAAGGAGGAGATACCATAAGTGAAATGGATTTTGCCAAAATATTATTAAGATACACTCATTTGGATACAAATTTGTAAGTGGTTCAAATGTTAGTTCATAATCAGTAGTTATTTTTTTTATTTAATTTCCAAATGTATCGGCAATATAGGTGCGACACATATCTTGATCGATTATTGGAAAGAATCAAAATGGACAAAGGCATACCACCAGGCATATCATTTGATGAATTTAAAGTGTTTTGTCAATTTCTAAATAATTTAGAAGACTTTACTATTGCTATGCGAATGTATACACTTGCAGATCATCCAATATCAAAAGGTATAGAAAAATAAAATAATACTGATATTGACAACGTTGATAACATTGATAATTTTAAAAACAAAGTATTATGAAAAATCAAAAACTTTTTATCTACTATTAAAAACAATTATATTTTTATGAATCATTTTGAGGATATATAAACAAAGTAGTAAAAGCTTTTAACTATATGATTTTATTAATTAAAAGTGGGACACTAGAGATTAATTTGCATTAACTTACAATATTTCACAATATATAAGACCTAATTATAATTTAAACAATCAACATTTTCAACCATTTTCTGATGGAGATAATTTCGCAATTCATGTTATTTTAGTTGAACTGCTTAACATTTACTTAAAGTACTTGATTGTCCATTAATATTTATCTTTTTAATCTAGTATATATAATTTATTTATTATTTGACTTTGCAGATGAATTTCATAGAGCTGTCAAAATATGTACTGGAACAAGTTTAAGCAAGCATTTAGTACAAACAGTTTTTGCCATATTTGATGAAGATGGTGATGGTCAATTGAGCTATAGAGAGTTTATTGCCATTATGAAGGACAGACTAAATAGGGGGTTTAAAGTATGTGATTCAAAATTTAATTTTATTGATGATATAAAAAATAATCCTTATCTTTAATGTTTATATATATATTTCATTCAACATATTAATATTGGTTAATTAATCAAATGTTAACACTTAACCTAATTAAATTTTTTTAATGGTTTATTTAATGGTTATTAATGATTATTTAATGGTTATAATAGTACCATAGTTTTTTTTTCTTTTTTTAGGTATGTATGTATGATTTTATTTGTAGAACCAACCATTGCTGAATAGTAACAAATAACATTTATTGATTAAAGTTGAATATTATAAATTATGACATTGAAAATTTTTGTCTTACAACAATTTAAATTAATGATGCAATTATTTTATGTTTGTTTCAGTCTTACACAAAAAATGAAGGATGGGATGCATTCAAAATCTGTTTGAAACATGAAATCAAAACTCCTAATTAATAAGCCCCTATACATTTGCATTAAATATTTTTATTACATTTTTATTTCTTTTTAAATGAATTAAGTAACTTGTTTGTTTTTAAAATTAAAATACTTATAATACTTTAGGTTATATATTTTACTTAACATATTTCTTTAAAATGAACAAAAAAAAAAAAATAATAATAATAATAATATTAATAATAATTTCAAACATATAATACAGATTTAAGTAAAAACACTTAACAAATTTTAAATTTTGTAGATATAAATTTTTTTTAAGATGTATACAAACAATTAAATATACTTTTTCTAAGTACATTATTAATAATTAATAGGATATAGTTAAATGATACATTAATATATTTCTCTCATTGTTATTGTTCACTTACTATATGTTTGTAAGATTTTATGTTTTTATTTAGTTTATATTTTTAAGAAAAAAAAAAATATATATATATATATAAATAATTATAAAATTTTTCAGCTCTAAAATTGGCATACCCGTTAATCTTATTGATTAAATATAACCATTGATCAGCTTTAATTGATGACTTAACAGCCAGGAAGAATTCTGCAACACAAATTTTAAGTTAAACTAACACACTTTAAATGCCAATTCTGTTATTTTAAATTCATGAAAAAATAAATTGAATGTTATCAAAATGTATTTCAATATAAATAGTTTGTTAACATGACATAATATTGTCTTATAGAAGAAATTGAAAAAAAATTAAATTAAAGTTCATCGACATTAGTTATTGACATCCAATATATGAATTTTAATTGCTTTCTATTTAATAAGATTACAAATTAACAACTGTTACATAACATACTATTGTTAACTTTTAATAACTAGCAAATAAAAATTTAATTATATTTTTTTAGAATACTTAATTAAACAATTTGATTAAAATTACAAATAGATAATAATTTATTAACAAAATAGTAGTTTTTATTCAAAGTCTAATGGTTATTATTGAACCATAATATTTATACAATAAGAATACCTGATTTATTAATCCATTTATAATGCAACAATCAAAATTAAATTTTAGTTATATAAAATTTAATAGCAAAGTGGTAAAATCTAAAAAAAAATTGGGAAGGTATAACTGATGATAAAAATGATTCAATATATAGTTTCTTCAAAAGCTTCATTTAATTATTTATTTATATGAAAATCTTAATGAAATGAATTTGCATTATTATATTCTTTTAATTTTCTTCTTTTATGTCATATTTATACTACATAATTAAAATTTGAACTGATCATTGAGGCATATAAATTCCATTAATTTAATTCCATAATTCTAAAATAGTTGAATGTATATAAAACAATCTATTTGACTTACCGAACAAATTCTGAAGTTGGATTTGTGAACTTATTTCTTACCAAAAAATTTGACAATATACTAGCAACTTTATCAGGATCATCTTCTTGTACCGCATGTCCAACTCTAGCTAATACTTGCATTTCAAATTTACCTAATTATAAGAACACAAAATATTTTACAGCTTATTAAAAATGCATTAATAAATAAAAATAAAAAATGTACAGAATTTATCAAGGCTGATATTATTATTAACTTGTACAATATTTTGGTACCTTGCATTTGACCAACAGTCAAATCTTTATCCATCCGATCAATATTGGCAAGAAGTAATAATTTTTGTGCATGAATGGATAAGAATTTTTTTGAAAGTCCTTGAAACCATCCAGGCCAATGTTTTTCTGTTTTACATAAATCAATCCGCCATGTATAATTACCCAATGGTTTTTCGATCTTCAATATAAAAACAAACTAATTTATACCAAGAAAACATAATACTATGCTAGAAATATTGTTAACTAACAGAAAACGAAGATGGGCCAAATTCTTCTTCGTCTTCTTTTATAGAATCTATTGATGAGTACTGAGTTTGATCAATTGGTTCAGTCAGTTCTTGAGTATTAATAAGTGGATCTTCTATCTCATCTGTACCAAGTTTACCGGTGGTCACACTATAATAATATAAATTCACAATATAAAAAATACATTAATAATTACACTGTTAATAACTCACTTTTTTATTTGTCCAGGAATAGAAACCCTTGCAGATTCCTCATTTTTAATATGTCCATTTCCCATCCTAAACATGTAAGAACATCCACATTAAAAATATATTATACATCACTAATGACTTTTGTAAATTATTAATACAGTACAATAAGTAATATACATATATAATTTTCTTACAAATTACTCAAGTACTTTAATATAGAAAGTACTTTATTTATCACCAACACAAGAATAGCAACCAAATATATTACAACACTTGCAGTTAAGAAATCAATTTGTATAATATTAGAAATATTAATTATTATATAATTTCTTTGTATGTTGCTCATATTAAAACAAGTTCAGTTTAGTTTTTTTGTAAAATACCTTAGAGTTATGTTGATAAACATATTAAAAATTAAAAATATGATTATGATAAACTCATCATCTACATAATAATGTACATATTATGTTACATCAATCTGTAAGAATTCTAGCAATTATTATTCAAATTAAGTTTATAGAATGTAAACTATTTAATAATTTTAATGAATAATTACAATCATTATTAAAAGATATATTATTAAATGTAGTACTTAATATATACACAGTACATACCCCCAAGAAATTGCATCTTTCAGACTTTTAAAAGATTTAGGACGACTTCTTAAGAAACTTTGCATACTAGCTAATGATTCCATTGCAGAACCTTCAACTACATCAATGACAACCAAACCAATAATTGGTAAATCTGATTCAGCCATGGATGCTACATTTACTGCAATAGCTCCTCCAAGACTATGGCCCATTAAAACTATTGATGGCATTTTATCAGGATACAATTTACGTAATAAACTTATTACATCACTGCAACACATTTCAATTTATTAGAATTATTTTATAGTAAAATATATTAATAAGTTAAAATAGTTACTTAGTAAATGTTGCCATTGATAAATCAGTATCATCAATAGTGAATGAATTTCCATGTCCTCGAAGATCAATTGCTAAAACTTGACATTCGCATTGTTTTACTAAATGTTTCTGAAAAAAATATATAAATATTTGAAATTAAAATAATATAACATTAAATTAAGTATGATTAATTAAAAAAAACTTAGTAAAATATTATTTTAATTTGGATAATTTTTAAATATAAATTTTAATTAAGAGTTCCTAAATTCTCATTCATAATTTATTTTAAAATTATATTACTAAAAATATAAAACATAAATAATAAGTTTTTTTTATCTTTGTATCAGAAAATAAAAATATTATACAAGCATTTAAGGAAGAAGGTCAAAAGAAGAAACCACTTGCATTTTTTTTATCAAAAAAGTATTTTTGAATTACAATATTACTTTGATCTTTTATGAATGTTTTAAAATTCTTAATGATATGACAGAAGTTAAAATATTATCTTAATTTTAATAATTTTGATTGAATTATGAGGTAACTAAAAATATGTAATTTTTGTTAGTAAAGAAAATGTTAAGAAGATATTCCCCTAGGATAGGAATACCATATTTTATTTGAAAAAAAATTGGTCGAATGTTTTTTAATACATTTTATTTAAAATAATTGTATCACTTACCTATATAACTTAACATTATATGACTTACACACACTTGGCAACAAAGTATAAATCAAAAAAAAAAAAATGTAATTATTTTAAATACATATTATATTTTAATGAATAAATAATAATATACAAAATAAGAGTTCCCATATGCTGAAAATTACAAATTGTTTTGTACTTTACTGTGCTGTAAACTTAAAACAATATTTTGATACCAAATGTAAATAAGGTTCATCTAACATTTTTTTAATTATTAATAAAGAATCAAATGTTCAACCAAATGTTTAATAAAAACAAAATGTTCACATAAATTGTTGAAGTTTTATTCCAAAACAATTATTAGGGATACTAAAACTCATGTTCAATACCAGAATGTGTGGCAACCTTACCCTAGGGAAAATCCTAAACACACAGCTGCTAACGATTAAAGAAACTTAATTAAACACAAAACATATAGTATAAAAATGAATTAAAAATTATTTATGTAATATGTTTAATAAAATCTACACCCATATAACTAAAGTATTTGAACATATATTTTTAATTTAGATCAAAATCGCCTTAATCTTTCAAATAAAGACAAAGCTGCCAGTAGTGTGGTAACACACACAAGATTGGCAAAGAAATCATTTTATTGATAACATAACTCATTGAAGATTGCGCAAGGTTTTAAAAATACTTACGGCGAAAAGAGACCAGGTGAGAGCGTTAAATCCTCCCCCGTGGAGCAGAACAATCAGCACCGATTCCACATTACCCAATGAGTAGGTCGTAAACTTATTACCGTCCAAGTCAACAACACGTTTGTGCTCAAAATAATTACGCCAAGATATAGGAGATAACTCTTCGTACGAGCGATTCAATCTAACGGAACAAGTAGAATAATAACTAACAGTACAAACACATTTCGGATGGCGCTTTAAATATTCATTCACACTTACCTGGTTTTACGCTGGGGCGGCTTTTTGAAGTTGCCACCGAGCAGACCGAACTTGCCAATATGAGACATGATAGCAATAATATGGTTTCCGTGATAATCGTTTTTCTTTCACATGTCTTAGACGCCAACCGATTTGGAACGACGGTCAGATGCGATTTATAATCGTGAACTACCGCCTCGCTACCGTCCTCTCGTTCCAAAACAAACAACAACAACGCTATCAGTAAATCGCTAAAATAGCTCTAACTCTTTACCAAACAACCGTGTAAGGGGGAAAAGACGATTAGCACGCGGGCACCAATGGTTACCGAGGACCGTGTATGTCAATAACTGTTATCAGATTAATATCACAGATTACATAAAATTATCTTTATTCGTTATAATATTTTGATCCATCATCGCGTCACACCTAGAGACGTAGTATCGAAAGAAAAGTATCGATACTTATACTTGGTATCAAATGGAATGAAAATACCAACCGATATGAGTAAAATATCGAAACGAAAGGACCGATATGAGTAAGTATCGAGAGAAAAGTATTGATCATTTTCCTTCTTCGTATCGTCGTATAGAATCGAATTAAAATAATGATAAGAGTAAAATTTAAAAACGATCGATATGAATAATCGTTCCGTTTAAGAGGAAACCTATTGACGTTATTGTATTGCGGACTATGGTTTCTAGTCCGTGGAAATAAGAATAAAATCGTATAGAGCAGTGGTTCCCAAACTGTGCACCGTGGTGCTCTAGGGCAGCGCAGGCACTTTCTGAGTGCACCGTGGTCTACGGTTCATAATAAAGAGTTTAAAATGGGCGATTGTAAATTTCGCCAAAATATCGGTTAATATAAAAAGGTAATAAAAGGTCTAATGTAAACTCCGCCAGCTTTTTGGTGTTTTGCCTATGAATACTTTCATAGTTATCTAAGAAATTCATTTTATAGAAGTCAACCGAATGTTCATATTTTTAGAAAGTTCTTACCGAATTTAAAACCCATACTAATATAAAACTAAATAGCATATCTCAAGTAAATAAGCTAAGAAATTCGAAATAAAAAAAAAACAGTTACAGGATACTATAAATAGGAACACTAATGGAGTAGTATAAGACTTAGAATATTTACAAATTGTATCACATAATTTTGATTACATACTTGACATAACTATATATTTTTGGATTATTAGGTATAACGATTATTTATTATGAATTTTTTTACTATGATTTAAATATGTATTGTTCACAATATGATAATAAATTATAATTTTTTTTAAATAATATATCATATTAATTTTATACTACTACTTGATTATCTTCACTGGCGGAGTTTACGCAAACTCCATTTTACCTGATTTTTTTCAGTGTCGGAGTTTACATGAACCTAATTTTACTTTTTTTTTTTTTCTGACGGAGTTTACAGTAAAAAAGGTACTTGTGGCGGAGTTCACATGCGTCCTTTAAAATGTCTAGAATATTTTTCCCTAATTGTTTAAAATATTTTCTATTGCATATTCGGAAATTCTCATTTTAACCTTATAATATTTTTATGTAATAATTATAATAATGATAACAATAATTTTTATTTATTAATTTTTTTAGTTCAAAAATTCATTAATTTATAATTAAGTCAAAGTTTAATAAAATTAATAAAATCGATTGTCAATAAGTATTTTTTTTTTTTTTGTCCTGACTTTGATGTTATTTACAGCAGGGCACCATGGCTAAATTAAGTCCAAAAAAAGGCACCGCAGAAGAAAAAGTTTGGGAACCGCTGGTATCGATTATAGACTATAGTGTGATGACTGATTTATGTAAACAAATCATCCACTACGCGTACAAACCATTTTACGAGAAAATAATTTTTGTACTGTACGATACCATTCGACCATTCGACGAGTACTTTTAATTATTGAACTAATATGGCGGTTAGTAAATGATTCGATACCAGTATTCTTATATCGATATGAGTAAACCATGGTATCGATACAAAAAGTACTTGTATCAAAAGAAAAGTAATGATACTTTATTGGTATTGGTAGTAACGCAACGTCCCTAATCACGTGGTTCCTTCCGTAAATTTTTGTTTTTTCGTAGATACTTATAGTATGATAATGTTGCTGCCATGTTTCAAACACCGTTTTAATTTGTTTTCTCATCAACCAATCTTGTTATCCAACAATGTTTCATAGCGGCCCTTCTACAGGTTAACGACTAAGTGTACCTTTTAACTAGTAGACGAGGAACAAGGCCGAAACGTCACACATGGTATGATAGAACTTGCATGCTATTCCCTCTACACTCGATTTTATTAAATTTTTTACTTTTTCAACGACTAAAATGTAAAACCTTTCTACATAGTGGCAATTTGAGGTAATTTATGTAAGTATTAAACTTTATCTTGCATTCAACAAATTAGGAAAATACTATATATATATATATATATATATGTTTGTAATACCTTCCAAGATAAAAAATACCATTATTTACTTTATATCCTCCTTGCTCCATATACAGCAATTATTGATCAATAATCTTTTTCAGAAATGCTCCTGTGAAGAGTGTCCTTGATGCAGTGATATAGCATTTGGAAAGTAGTGGTATAATAAGTAACCAGAGTAATCCTGCAGTAGCTATTATATTGAATTCAAATATTATATTTAATATATTTGATTATTAAATGACAGTAATAATAAAAAGATTATAAATTTAATTAAAATTTTTAAACTTGATTTATAAATAGTAATAAAGCTTAAAAAGCATATAAAGCATTAATTTAATTAATTTATTAGATTTTTATAATATTTTAAATAAATTACAAAATTATCATGGTTATTCCATTTAAAATGAAAAAATAAAAATTAAAAAGGCATCTCCAGTTCCTGGAGGAATTTTGATTTAGGTAGATGAAAAAAAAAATAAATTTATTAAAATTTGAAACAAAATTGGATTGATGAATTTGAATTGAATTATATTTAATAATGATAAAAGCAATATATTAAGAGTTAATTATTATCAGTTAATTTTAATCATACAATTTAATAGTTTCAAGTAGGTGTAAAATAAATGAATTTGATTTTTATATCATTAAATATTATAAGTGTGAAATTCAAAAATAACAATGGAAAGGGGATCCCCGGCTCCCGGAGGGAAATTGATTTGGGTCAGTCCAAAAAAAAAATTCAAGTTCTGAAAAAAAATATAAAAATAAATGAATTAAAATTTGAATATTTTAAAAAGAAAATTAGATACATCAATTTAAAATGAATAATATTATATAATGTTGAAGGGATTTATAAAGAGTTATTTATTATTATTCAATATTAATCATAAGATTCAAAAGTTTTAAGATATAATATGTAAATTAAATGAATTTGATTTTTTTACCATTAAATATTATAAGTGTGAAATTCAAAAATAAAAAGAGAAAGGGGATCCCCGGCTCCCGGAGGGAAATTGATTTGGGTCGGTCCAAAAAAAAA